>NW_006399922.1:6288247-6295906 GCF_000299155.1 Elephantulus edwardii | reverse complement strand
CATGGTTTCTGCTGAGAAATCGGCACTTAATCTTATCTGTTCTCCCTTATAGGTTACTCTTTGTTTCTCCCTTGCTGCTTTCAGGATTCTCTCCTTATCTTTGGTTCTGGCAAATTTAAGTATGATATGCCTTGATGTTTTTCTTTTGGGGTCTAATCTATATGGTGTTCACTGAGCTTCCTGAATACATATTCTCCTATTCTTCAGTATGCCTGTGAGGTTTACCTCTAGTAACTCTTCCACAACATTTTCAGTGTCTTTACTTGCTTCTTCCTTTTCTGGGATTCCAATGATGCTAATGTTATTTCTCTTGATTGCGTCCCACATTATTCTTAGGTTTTCTTCTTTTTCCTTCTTTTTTGAGTATGCTTTTTGCTCTAACAGATTAGTGGTGACAATTCTGTCTTCAATTTCACTGGTTCTATGTTCCATCTCTTCAATTCTGCTCATGTGTCCCGCCATCATGTTGCCAGTATCTGAAACTTTGGACCTTATATTTTGAATAGCAGATTCTTGTTTTTCTGGTGCTGCTAATGCCTTGTCTGTTTTCTCCGCAATGTTCTGCATTGTTGCTTTTATTTGGTTGTTGGGGTTTTTTTTGTTTGTTTGTTTGTTTTTAAACTCCTCCTGGTTCTTGCATGTAGTATCCTGTAATTCATCAAGTTTGTCTTTCACCCATTGAATATATTCAATCACTCCTCTTTTAAATCCTGTGTCAGAAAGTTCCATCAGACTTACTGGCTTCAGGAAATCCACTGATACTGTGTCACCCTTTGGAAGTGACATCTTGCTTTGCTCTTGTGTATTGTATGGGATAGCTTGCTTTCTTAGAGACATTGATATATTCTTGATCTGAATACAATGCTCTAGAGATCATTTGGGCAGCTACCCCACTTGTGCGTTTCTCTGAACTTCCGACTTCAGAGAAATGTCAGTTCAGAACCTGTGAGGGTAATGTCTTGTTGGTAAGACAAGTCACGGTGCTCCCGATCAAAGGCAAGTTGATTGCCCAGACGTGGAGGCACTGGTGTGGAGCCAAATGGGGTGAGGCAGACATAGGGTTGGGGTGATCACAAGGGCAGGTCAAACACTTGGGGGACCATGCTCAAACCTTGCTGTCTGAGTGTGCTCCCAGTTGGGGTCCCTACTGAAATTCCCACTGTCTGTTTCCTACTCAGTGGTTTTCTCAGTATTCACTGCCTGGTGGCACTTACACAGGTGCCCTCACACAACAGCCCTTGCCCCAGCAGGGTCCTTGATCCAACAGGACCCAAAAAGTCAGGGTTAAATTTCCACAGACCCACTAGCTTCTGGCTGGTCTGCAGATTCCTCAGAAGCCATCCAGTTCCTGGCTAGTTTCTGGGCAGTTAGTGTGGCCCAAGAGAGTTTGGCCAAATTCCCCACCAGTGGGCACACACTTGGGTGCGCTCCCAGGTAATCACTATTGCCCCAGAAAACCCAGTCAAGATCCTACTGGCCTTTCTCCTGTCAGATTAGCTCCATAGCCGCTAAGCTGGTGGCTCCTTGTGATGGCTAGATCCACGGTGGTGCCCTGGGCTCACAGGGCTGTGGTGGGGATTTTGGTGTGTGGTAGTGGAGCTGCAAGGGAGGAGAGGGAAGGTGGAGGAAGCAAGGGGCTGTGGAGGGGAAGCACAGGAGCACAGGACTTGGACACTACCACCCGAAGGCAGGGGGTTGGGCTTGGGCGCTGCTGGGGGTTTATGCAGTGGAATCTTGCAAGGTGGGGTCATTCAGGCTCAGGCTGCAGGGGGGGGTCACACAGTGGCAGGCAGTTGTTGCTCTTCTGGGGTTCTGCGATGGTTGGCTGACAATTGCTCCTCCAGGGTCTCTTAGAAGCTGGGGGTGGTCAGTTGCTCCTCCGGAGTCACAGGGTGGAAGGAAGTTGCTCCCTACTTGCTCCTGGTGGGTGGGTTTCACAGTGGCTTGGCTGGTGTCTTTTGGCTGGGACTCAGCTGTCCTGTGTGCGGTTCAAATTCCAGCTCTTTGGTTGTGCCGGGTTCAGGCGGCCCTGCCTTCCAGCTGGGCCACGTTCTGCTGGATTTGCATTTTGTATCCTTTTTACTATCCAGAAAAAAAATTTAATGTTATATAACATACATATAAAACAAGATAGAAAAATATATTATAAACGTGTAGTAATGGCTGTAAATACACTATCTCACATGTTTCTCATAGGTAATAGGTTGGTTATGGTACATGCACAGCATGAGATTACTAAGATAATAAAGAAGAGATGAAATGCATGACAGCAATATGGGGACATACAAGCGACACTCCCACCTACCCACTCAAAAAAAATTACATAATTCTGTTAGAAAAAAAATAAAAATTATGTATTTTAATAAGAAATTAATTCAATAAAGAATGATAATACTGAGAAACAAGGCATTCAGAGATTTCAAAAGTCATGCTTTTTTTCAGTTGATTTCAAAAGTTTTGTCAACCAAGTTTTTAAAAAGTTTGTTCATAGCAAACATACTCATAAATGTCAGCCATTTATTTAATACGTTAAACTCTGGACTCACCAAAATTTTTTTCTAACAGGGTGATAAGAAACCCTACTGACTGGGAACAAACATTTATCATTACCATCTCAGACAAGGGTCTCATAATGAAAGTTTACAGAATGCTAAAGAGCCTCCGGGGGGTGGGGGACACACTGATAGTCCAATTACAAAATGGCAAAAGACATTGAAAGACTTTTCACAGAGGAGGACATTCAGATGGCAAATAGACATGTAAGAAATGCTCCAAATCACGAGCAATAAGAGATGCAAATCAATATCACAATGAGATACTATCTTACCCCATGTAGCAGTGACAAAGTTTATCAGTATATCAAGTACCAAATGTTGGAGAGGATGTGGTGAAATGGGAACTCTTATACATTGTTGGTGAGATTGCAAAATGATACTCTGGAAGGCAGTTTGATGTTTCTTCAAAAAGCTGGATCCATAAGACCTAGCTATTCCACTGCTTGGAATATACTCTGAGAAAATGAGAGCTGAGGCACAAATGGAGACTCAAACACCAATGTTCACAGCAGCATTATTCACCATCACAAGAACATTGGAACAGCCCAAATGCCCAACTACAATGGAATGGATTTTGAAATTATAGTACATTCACACAATGGAATACTGTGCAGCTGGCAAGAGCAATGATTTTATAAATCACTGCCTAACTTGGATGGGACTATAGAGCATTATGCTAAGTGAAATAACTCAGTCTCATAAAGACAAATACTGTATAGGACTATTTTTGTAGACCATGTAAAAGGATCCAAGGAGGGGAAGCTGGGATTTAAACAGAGGGTTGCACAATTTGATGCATGGTGGGGAGGGACTGGTAAAGGAAAGAAGAAAGGTCTGGTGTGGTAAACAATGTAAATGAACTTTGTATGTAAACCAGTATAATATTATTGCCTAACTTGAGAGTGACTGAAGAGCATTATACTGAGTGAACTAACTCAGTTCCACAATGGCAAATACTTTATATAACCATTGTGTAGAATGAGTATAAGAATCTAAGCAAGGGTGGGGGAAGGAGGGTGGAAGCAGATGGATGAGAAGGTGCAGTGAGAGAGATTAACTATGGGGTAGTACAATTTGATGGTTGAGGAGGGTGAGGAAAATCAGAAGGATCCGGTGTGAAAAACAATGTATTTGAATTTTGTATATAAACTAGTATAAAAAATAATAATTCATTAAGGCCGAGTGAGATTCATAGCAGGTATGCAAAGATGTTCAACATAAGGAAAACAATCAACATAATTAACCCCATTAACAAAATAAATAATAAGGATTATATGATCCTAGCAATTGATACAGAAAAAATATTTGACAAAATCCAACATCCCTTCCTGATTAAGACTCTCATCACATTCTCTCCAACATTAATTACTTGCTGCCCTGTTAAACTTTGCCACTGCAACTGGAGTGAGATGGTACCTCATTGTGATTTTTATTTGCCCCTCTATTATTACTAGTTATTTGGAGCATTTCTTCATGAGTCTGCTTGCCATTCGAATATCTTCCTCTGTGAAAATTCTTTCTATGTCTTTTGTCCATTTTGTAATTGGGTTATCAGTCTTTTTCTTGTGGGAACCCAGGAGTATCCTGCAAACTTTCGTTATGAAACTCTTGTCTGATATAGTATTGCCAAATGTTTGTTCCCAGTCAGTAGGTTTTATTTTCACCCTGTTGGAAAAAGTTTTTGATGCACACACAGATTTAGAATCTTTAGAAGGCCCCATTCATCAATTTAATCCTCTTCAGATTGTGCATTTCTCACTGTATTTGGCAGTCCATTTACACCTTGAACTAGCGCTTATAAGCTTGATCTCAGCTTATCTTTTATGAACTTTATGGTTTTGAGGTTTACTCCTAGGTTTCTGACCCACCTTGAGCTGATTTTTTATGTGTGTGTTTGATATGAGACGTGGTCCTGTTTCAGCTTTCTGCAAGAGAAAGTCCAGTTTTGCCAGCACCATTTGTTGAAGAGATTGTCATTTCCCCATCTGATAGATTTTGTTATTGAATATCAGTTGACCATAGATTGCTGGTGAGATTGTAAAATGGCACAACTATTCTGGAAGACAGTCTGGTACTTCCTCAAAAAGCTGAACACTAGAAATGCCGTGTGACCCAGCTATTCTGTTGCTTGGAATATAAACTGAGAAAATGAGAACTGAAGCACAAATGAAAACTTGTAAACCAATGTTCATAGCAATATTATTAACCATCACAAGAACATGGAAATAGCCCAGATGTCCAACCAGAAATGAATGGATTGAGAAATTATTGTACATTCACATAATGGAATACTATGCAACACACAGAAGCAATGATTATGTAAATTATTACTTAACTTGGGAAGGACCAGAGTGCATTATGCTAAGTGAACTAATTCAATCCCACAAGGACAAATATTGTATAAAAACATGGTAAAATCAGTGTAAGGGTGCAAGGTGGGGAATGAGGGTGGAAGCAAAGGGATGAGGGGAGAATAATTATGGGGTTGTACACTTTAATGGGTAGGGGGTGAAGAAAATGGAAAGAATCTGTTCTGGAAAACAATGTATTTGAATTTTGGAAATAAACTGGTATAATATTTTAAAAATATTTAAAAAGACATTCAGCAAAATTGAAATAGAAGGGAATTTCCTCAACATAATGAAAAATATATATGCAAAAACCAAGAGACAATATCATTCTCAATGGAGAAAGACTAAAACTATTGTACTTGCAAACAGGGACCAGACAAGGATGCCAACTGAAACAACTTCTATTCACTATTGTATTTGAAGTACTTGCTAAAGCAATATGACAATAGAAGGAAACAAATAAGCAATGAGATGGTTTAATTGTCACTTATATGCAGATGACATAATAGTGTACAGAGAAAACCCCAAGGACTCGGTCAAAAAACTGTTAGAGCTAATGGACCAATTTAGTAGTGTTGCAGGATACAAGATCAATATCCATAAATCAGTGTGATTCCTCTGTAGTAACAAAGACAGCACAGAGAAGGAAACTAACCAAGCAATACTATTTACAATAGCCAACCAAAAATTGAGATATTTGGGAGTGAACCTAACTAGAGTCCCAAAGACCAATACAAAGAAAACAACTAAACGTTTCTGCAAGATACAATAAAAGACCTAAAGAAATAGAAATATATGCCCTGTTCATGAATTGTTTTTGTTGTTGTTGTTGTTATGTGCTATTGAGTCGCTTGAGACTCATAGAGACCCTACGTACAACAGCCATAAAAGACCTAATAATCTGAAAATGACAAGCCTACCACCATCTACATGTTAAATGCAATCCCAATCCAAATAAAAAATTCATTTTTCAAGGAGATCAAAAGATAAATTATCAAGTTTATTTAGAGAAGAATGAGACTCAGAATAAGTAAAACACTTTTGAAGAACAAAAATGCAGTGAGAGACATAACACTACCTGATCTCAAAGCCTACTACAAAGAGTTATGCAACAAATCAGCATGGTACTGGTACAATGACAGTCACGCAGACCAATGGAACAGAACTGAGAACACAGAAATGGGCCTATCTATCTATGGTCAACTGATAATTGACAAGGAAATAAAACTTATCAGATGGGGAAAAGATAACCTCTTCAACAAATGGTGCTGGCAAAACTGGACTGTTACCTGCAGAAATCTGAATTAGGATCTACATCTCACATCATCCATATAAAAAAAGATCAACTCAAAATGGTTCAGAGACCTGGAAATAAAGCCTAAAACCATAAAGTTTATAAGAGACAAACCGGGACCAAGTTTAGAAGGTCTAGTCACTGGTATAAAGAGGCTGCCAAATACAGCCTGAAGTGCCCAATCTGCAGAGGATAAAATTGATGAATAGGACTTTCTAAAGATTAAATCTCTATGCTCATCAATAACTTTTTTAAACAGAGTAAAAAAAATAGCCTACTGACTGAACAAAGATTTGGCAACATCATCTCAACAAGAGTCTCATAACAAAAGTTTACAGAATACTCCTGGACCTCCAGAAGAAGACCAATAACCCAATTACAAAATGGGTAAAAGACGTAAAAACTTTTCACAGAGAAAGACATTCAAGGTGGCCAAGAGACACATGAAGAAATGTTCAAGATCACTTAGAGTAAGAAAGATGCAAATCAAAACCACAATTCAATACCATCTCACACAAGTAGCAGGGGCAAAGTTTAGTAGGGCAGAAAGCAATAAATGTTGGACAGGGTGTGGTGAGGTGAGATTTCTCATTCTCTGTTGGAGAGATTGTAAAATGATGCAATCCCTCTGGAAGACAGTATGGCATTTCCTGAAAATTTGAACATAGAAACTCCTTATGACGCAGCTAATCTACTACTAGGAATATATCCCGAGGAAATTAGAAATGAGACAACAATGGAGATGTGTACACCAATTTTCAAAGCAGAACTGTTCAGTATCCTAAGAACATGGAAAGAGCACAAATGTCCAAATACAACAAAATGTATTGATGAGTTGTGGTACATTCACACAATAGTATATTATGCAGCAGTCAGGACCTATGATTTAAAAAAAAACCTTCATAACTTCAAAGGTTTTTAGAGGGCTGCTATTTCAGAAATGGATGGCCAATCCTTCTTCCTAGACTGTCTTAATCTGAATGTTCTGAATATTTAGTTCAGATCTAGTCCAGGAGCTGATTGTGGAACAGATCACCAAAAATTCATATGCAAGTTCAAGCTGGAGCTCAGAAAAATTAAACCAAATCCACGGGAACCAAAATATGACTTTAAGTCTATACCACGTGAGTTTCAGAACCATCTCAGGAACAGATTTGAGGCACTGAACACTAATGAGCGAAGACCAGATGAGTTGTGGGAGGATATCAAGGGTATCATCCAGGAAGAGTGCAAACGGTCATTGAAAAAACAGAAGAGGAAGCAAAGACCAAAATGGATGTCAGAAGAGACTCTGAAAATTGCACTGGAGTGCGGAGAAGCCAAAGCACAAGGAAGAATTCAAGATACTAAAGAGTTGATTAGAAGATTTCAAAAGGCAGCACAGGATGACAAAGCAAAACATTACAATGAAATGTGCAAGGAGTTGGAGTCAGAAAATCAAAAGGGCCAAACTCGCTCA
>NW_006399922.1:6273307-6285077 GCF_000299155.1 Elephantulus edwardii | reverse complement strand
TTTTTTTATTGAAGTTTAACATCAACAAAACAACAATTCTCAGCACTGAGACAAATGGCAGCACCATAATAGATGAAGAAGAGATTGAGGTTGTTGGTAATTACCACTTGCTTGGCTGCACAGTCAATGATTTTGGTACAAGCTGTCAGGAAACCTGCTGTTAGGGATCTCTCCAGAGTGCTGAAAAGCAATGATGTCAGTCTAGAGACTAAGGTGAGCCTAATATAGGCCATGGTCTTCCCAATTACTTGTTATGCTTCAGAGAGTTGGATAATGACTAAGGATGACAGAAGAAGAATTGATTTTGAGTTGTGGTGCTGGAGAAGATTCTTGAACATAGCATGGACTTCCAAGAAAACAAATAGGTCTTATTTGCAGTTCCAAGAAAACAAATCTGTCTTGGATAGAGTGAAACCAAGTCTCTCCTGGGAGGCTAGTACTTTGAAGCTCCATCTCACATACTTTGGGCGTGTGTCCAATAGGACATGATCCTTGTAGAAGGACATTATGCTCAGAAATGGTGGAGGGACAGTGCAGGAGAGGAAGACCATGGATGAGATTGATTGATACAGTGACTGGGGCAATGGGGGTTGGTATGTCAGAATTAGTGAGGCTGGCTCAAGAGAGGGCAGTGCTCAAAGCTGCTGTACATAGGGTCACTATTGGCCACAGGTGACTCAGTGGTACATAACAACAACACTACATGAAAATGATTGCGTGAAACTCGATGTGTACTGTGGATGAAGACTAATATGCGTCATTTCTATACAATCAATTAACAAGGTACTTGCCTTAAAATTTTTTTATTATGTCCTAGACTGGTCTGTCCTGGAGCACTAGACCATGGCACTGCTGTGTGTCAGGACCCCCTCCCCCAAACTATACACACACTAGAGGCCATTTGGCCTTTCTGCCTGGATCCCTGAACTCACAGCCTAAAGGACCTTACCCCCTTTCTGGACTCTTCTACCTGCTGTCTGAAAGTCCAGTATCAGCCGTCCACCAATAAGAGTCCCAGCCCTGCTCCCTGGAGTTTTTGCCCACTACCTGGAAGTCTTGCCCCTTCTACCTAGAGGACCTGATACCACCATCTGGAGGACCTGGCTCCACAACCTCGATGCTCCAGTCCCAAAGCCTGGATGACGACCCATTGCTGCCCTTCTGAACTGCACCAGAGACATCAGTATCACAGATGAACCCATTTCATCTATCTCCCCTCTCAAAGTGTGAGCTGCCTTTAGCCCACAGAACCTTTGACTGGCCTGCTTACGGCAGTTGTCTGACACAGGAGGCTACTAATTCACAGGCCTTATCTCTCCAGAACAGAAGCAAGTCTTCCTATGAGTCAAAATTTCAGAGATACACTCAGGCAGAGTAGCTGTCCCACCCTCCTCTGGAGCAGTGACATCAGACCAAGAGCTTGCTATCATCCCACACATGAAAAATACAATCACAGCAATGTCACCTAGGAAGCAGGCTGCCTTACACCCTACACAAACTCAATGCAAGACATCACCCAAAAAAAGTGACAGAGTATCAATGGATTTTCTGAAATCACAAAATCTGATGGAACTTTCAGACACAGAATTTAAAAGAACAATGATTGAATAATTTGAATGGGTAAAAGACAAACTTTAAGAATTACAAGATACTGCAAGCAAAAACCAAGAGGAACTTTAAAAAAATTAAAACAATGAAGATAAAACAAAGCATTAGAGGCTCTGGAAAAACAAGAAACCACAATTCAAAATATGAGGATCAATGTTTCAGATTCTGTCAACATGTTAGAGAAATATATGAAAAGAGTTGAAGAGCTGGAACACAGAGCCAGTGAAGCAGAAGATAGAATTGTCACTACTGATCTCCTAGAACAAAAAAGCAGACTCAAAAAGGAAGGAAAAGGGAAAAGCCTAAGAATAATGTGAGCCATTGAGAGAAATAATATGCGCATAATTGAAATCCCAAATTGGAAGAAGTAAGTAATGGAACTGAGAAAGTTTTGGAAGAAAATTGCTAGAAGGAAACTTTCCAAGCGTAACGAAGAATGAGAGAATATATATTCAAGAAGCTGAGCAAACAACATATAGAATAGACCTCAAAAGAAAAACACCAAGACATATCACAATCAAATTTGCCAGAACCAAAGATAAGGGGAGAATTCTGAAAGAAACTAGGGGGGGGGGGAAGAGTAACCTACAAGGAATAGAAAATAAGAGTGAACTGATTTCTCAGAAAAACGATGTGAGCAAGAAGATAGTAGAATGACGTATATCAAACACTGAAAGAATGTAACAGTCAACAAAGAACATTATACCCAGGAAAACTGTCCATAAAATATGAAGGAGAGATCATGATATTCTCAGAAAAGCAGAACCTAAGGGAATTTGTAAAAACAAGACCAGTGTTGCAGGAAAAACTGAGAGACATCCTCCTTACAGAGGTACCACAGAAAGCAGAATGGACCAAAGTAACCAGCAACAATAACAAAAAGAACTCAGGAAAATGATTGCAATAAAACTTTGCCTCTCAATAATCACACTGAATGTGAATTGCTTAAATGCACCACTTAAAAGAGTAGCAGACTGGATAAGAAACAAACTCCATCAATATTCTGTCTACAAGAGACACACCTGAAAAGTGAAGAGAAAGAAAGAATAAAAATAAAAGGGTAGAAAAAATATACAAGCAAATGGTAACCAGAAAAAAAGTAAGAATAGTGATATTAATATCTGATAAAATAGATTTCAATGCAAAAACCAACACAAAGGACAAGGAAGGTCACTCCATAATGCTTAAAGGGTCGGTGGAACAAAAGTACATAATAATAAATATTTATGCTATCATGCCAAAGAGGTAATTCGTGGTTGCTGTGATGCTAAATACTGTGACACTGATGTGTTAAATGCGATAATGGTTACCCGTGGTGGACAGTGCTTGGAGGAACTCCCCAATTAAAACAAGTTTGTAAGCAGGAGTGGCATTCAATTCCAAAATAGCTTGCCTCCAGCAACTATATGAACGTGGAGAAAAGGTGAAAGTTATACAAGTATTCAGATCTTTCATTCATAGGGTTGCTATGAGTCATCTACAACTTGACAGCAATTAACAACATGCACCAAATGATAGAGCTGCAAAATATACAAAACAAACAACAAAATTTACTAAGGAAATAGATAACACCACCACATTAGTTGGAAAATCCAATACATCACTCTAAAAAAAAAAAAAGATAGAACTACTAGAAAGAAACTCAACAAAAATGCTGAAGAATTAAACCACACAATATATCAATTCGATCTCATAGATATTTACAGGCTAATGCATCCCCCAAAAAGCACTGTATACCTTCTTCTCCGATGTGCGTGGAGCATTCTACAGAATAGATCATATTTTAAGTCAGAAGGCAAGCATAAATAAACTCAAAAACATAGAAATAATGCAAATCACCTTCTCAGACCACAATGCTACAAAATTTGAAATTCATAACAAGAGGATAAAGGAGAAAAACCCATACATTTGGAAGCTGAACAGCACCTTGCTTGAATATGAGTGGGTAATGTTGCTGTTGTTGTTGTTGTTGTTAAATACCATCAGGTCATAGGCGACTCAGAGCGACCTAATGAATGAAAGACCTGAACACTTGTATAACTTCCTTCGTTTCTTCAAGTTCATAGGGTTTCCAGAGGCAAGCTATTTCGGAAGTGGGTCTCTTTCCATTTCATATGAAATTGGAAATAGCCTTTTCCATCTCATTGAAGAATGGAATTGGTATTTGTATTGGGATTGCAATGAACTTGTAGATTACCTTTGCTAGAATTGTGATTTTCACAATAATGAGTCTTGCCATCAATGAACATGGTTTATTCTTCCATTTATCCAGGTCTCTTTTTATTTCTTGTAGTAATGCTTTGCAATTTTCTTTGAATAGATCCTTGTGTTTCTAGTTCAATTTGCTCCCAAGAATTTAATCATATGATTAACTATTGTAATGGGTAGTGTTTTTCTTAGCTCCAGTTCTGTATTTCCTTTGTCACTGCAGAGAAATCCAATTGACTTTTGTATATTAATCTTCTATCCTGCCATTTTGCTGAATTGGTCAACTATGTCCAGTAGTTTTCTTGTTGAGTTTTTAGGGTTTTCTAAGTATGCTATCATATCATCTGCATATAGAGATATTTTTACCTCCTCTTTGTCAATTTTCATATCTCTTATTTCTCTTGTCTTACTACTATTGCTAAGACTTCCAATGCAATATTGAATAGGAGAGGTAATTGTGGGTATCCTCAACTAGTTCCTGCTCTCAAAGGGAATATCTTCAATTTCTCTCAATTGAGAATGATGTTGACTCTTCAGTTTCTGTATATACTTTTTCTATGTTGGGGAAATTCTCCTCTATTCCTATTTTGTTGAGTGTTTTAATAAGGAAAGAGTGTTAAATTTTGTCACAGGCCATGTTTTACATCACAATCAGTAATTCATCAATCAGATATATTACACTGATTGTTCTTCATATGTTGAACTATCTTTGCATACCTGTTATGAATCCCACTTGGTCATTTTGAATTTTATTTTTTAACATACTTTTGGATTCTATTGGACAGGATTTTATTCAGGATTTTTGCATCTATGTTCATGAGAGATTTTGGCCTATAGTTTTCCATTTTGTTTGTGTCTTTACCTGGCTTTGGTATGAAGGATATATTTGCTTCATAAAATGAGTCTGAAAGAATTCCCTCTTTTTCTGTTTTCTGAAATACTTCATGTAGAATTGATGGTAGTTCTTCTCTGAATGTTTGATAAAATTCGCTTGTAAAACCATCTGATTCACAGCTTTTTTGTAGTTATTAGAAGGTGGTTTATTATTCTTTCAATTTCTTCTTTTGTAATGGTCTCTTCAGGGGTTTTCTATTTTGGTCTGTATGAGTTTAGGTTGATTGCGAGTTCCTAAGAATTTGTCAATTTGTTCTAGGGTTTTTTTATTTCTTTGAATATTGTTGTTGTTATGCCCCATCAAGTCGCTTGCAACTCATAGCAACCCTGTGTACAAGATCCCTGAACACCGTTCTATCCTGTGCCAGCCTCACTGTCTCAAACACACTCATTCCCATCACTCCACTCACAGAATCCATCCATCTCATCGAGGGTCTTCCTTTCCTGTGAGATCTCTCCACTCTCCCAAAAATGATGTCCCTCTCCAAGGACCAGTCCCTCCTTGCAACATGCCCAAAGTATGTCAGACGAAGCTTCAGAATCCATGACTCCAAGGAGCATTCCAACTTCACCCTCTCCAAGACAAACCTGTTTGTTCTCCTAACATTCCATGATATATCCAACACTCTTCTCCAGTACCACAGCTCAAAGGCATCAATTCTCTTTCTATCATCCCTATTCACTGTTCAGCTCTCCAACACATAGCACACAATTGCAAAGACTATAGACTGTATCAGGGGCACCTTAATCAGCCTGACGTCATTGCTCTTCAGTACTCTTGAGAGGTCCCTCACAGCTGACTTTCCCAATGCAATTCGTCTTCTGATTTCCTGGCTGCTGTTACCAAGAGTGTTAACTGTGGAACTAAGTAAACTAAAACTGTTAATTATCTCAATCTCTTCATCATCCATACTGGTGCTGCCAATTGGCTCAGTGGTGAGAATCTTTGTTTTCTTGATGTTGAGCTTCAATCTATATTGAAGGATGCAGTCCTTGACTTTCTGCAGCAAGCACTTCAGGTCCTCCTCAGTTTCAGCAAACAGGGTTGTGTCATTCGCATAACTCGGGTTGTTGATGATTCTTCCACCAATCCTGATGCCACATTCCTCCTCGTACAGCCCATCGTCTCAGATGATCTGTTCTACATACAGATTGAAAAGGTATGGAGACAAAATACATCCCTGACGGATCCCCTTCTTGATTTTGAACCATATAGTGTCTCCTTGCTCTGTTCTGACAACTGCCTCTTTATCCAAGTATAGGTTTCGCATTACCTCAGTCAAATATTTTGGGATCCCAATCCTTCTCAGAGTCAGCCATAGCTTGTTGTGCTCCACACAGTCAATGAAGCACAGATACACATTCTTCTGGTATTCTCTGCTTTCTGCCAAGATCCATCTAACATTAGCTATAATATCCCTAGTACCACGACCTCTTCTAAATCCAGCCTGCACATCTGGCAGTTCTCTGTTGACATACTGTTCCAAACGTTTTTGTATAATTTTCAGCATAATCTTGCTTTCATGTGATATTAATGATCTTGTTCGGTAATTTCCACACTCTGTTGGGTCACCTTTCTTTAGAATGGGAACAAATATCAATCTTTTCCAGTCAGTTGGCCAGCTAGCTCTTCTTCAGATTTCTTGGCACAATTTAGTGAGCATATCCAGGGCAGTGTTTGTTTGTTGAAATAAATCAATTGGTATGCTATCAACTCCTGGAGCCTTGTTTTTTGCAAATTCTTTCAGAGCAACTTGAACTTCCTCCTTCATCGCCATAGGCTCTTGCTCATATGTTATTTCATGAAATTCCTCTGTGTCAGCCAATTCCTTCTGATAGAGTGACTCTGTGTACTCCTTCCATCTTCTTTTGATAATTCCTGGATATTTAACATTCTCTCCAAACAATCCTTAAGTATTACCACCCGTGACTTGAATTTGTTTTTCAACTCCTTCAGCTTAAGAAATGATGAGAGAGTTCAGCCCTTTTGATTTTCTGACTCCAGCTCTCTGCACATTTTGTTATAGTATCTTGCTTTGTCGTCCCGAGCTGCCTTTTGAAATTTTCTGTTCAGCTCTTTTATTTCTTGATGTCTTCCTTTAGAGTTGGCTTCTCAGTGCTCTAATGCAATACTCAGAGTCTCATCTGACATCCATCTTGGTCTTTTCTTCTTCTTCAGCCGTTATAATGATCTTCTGCATTCTTCATTAATGATTTTCTTTATATCTTCCCAGAGCTTATTTGGTTTTCATAATATTCCATTGTTAACCTTTTTATTTTATCTGGTTCTGTTGTGACATTGCCCCATTATCTCTTATTTGGATTATTTGTGTCTTCTTCCCCCCCCTTTATTAGTTTTTCTAGTGATTTGTCTATTTTATTTATCTTTTCAAATAACAAACTTCTGGTTTTATTGATGGTTTCAATTATTCTTATAATTTCTATTTCATTTATTTCTGCCCTACTTTTTACAATTTCTTTTTTTACGGTGTCAGGGCTTTTTACTGTTCTTTTTCAATTTGTTCATGATGTTGTGTTAGAGCCTTTTATCATTTTTTTTTCTTGCCTTTTGATGTGCTTGTTTCTTGCTATAAATTTACTTCTAATTACTGCTTTGGCTGTTTACCCAAAAGTTTTGGTAAGTTCTATTTTTATTATAATTTGTTTTTATTATCATTTATTTCATGAAATATTTTAATTTCATTTTTTATTTCTTCTATTACCCACTCATGTTCAAGCAAGATGTTCAGCTTCCAAATATATGGGGATGGTTTTATCATTTTTTTCTGACCCCAACATTTAATTAATTAAAAAAAATATTAACAGTAGCAGAGAAAATAATAACAATAAAGAGACATTATAAGGAGTAGGAATCAGGGTAGAAAAAATGAAAAGGCTTTGGTCCGTAAGAGACCAATACTCCAGCCTAGCTGACCTTAGCCTCATCTCCTTCTGAATTTTCCTTGGCTGCTGGCTTCTCATCTTCTTCCATGAGACGAATGTTGTGCTTTTTTTGAAATTCATTTAGTTGTTGGTGGGTTTTTTTGTTTGTTTGTTTTTTGGTGGTTTTTTTTTTCCATTTGCCAGTGTGTCAGTGATCTTCTGGATCTGTTTCTTCTTGTTCCCCAGGGAAGGCAACACCTCTTTGGCAGTGTTCTCCACCAACAGTCCTCCAACCATGCGGTATCAATCGCTAGGTTGTGCTCATTCAGTTCCACTTCCAACTCAGCTGCTTTGGTTGCCAGGCCTCGCTATTTCTGCTGAAGACCATTAAAGCCAGCTATTACCTGCTCTGCCAACACCACCCCCTTACAGGTGCTGCTGCCTGGACTTTCCCCCTCTCTTTTATCCTATTGTTATTAATTGTTAATTTTGTAGCATTTTGGTCTGAGAAGATGCTTTATTTCTATGATTTTTTTTAAATTACTGATGCTTGCCTTGTGACCTAAAATGTGATCTATTCTCTAGAATTTTTCATGCCCATTGACGAAAGTATACTGAACTTTTTGGGGGGTCAATAGCCAATATATACCTATTGATTGAGTTGGTTTATTGGTTGTTTTAATTCTTTAGCATCTTTTTTTAGTTTCTTTCTGTTAGTTCTATCTTTTCTTGAGAGTGGTGCATTGACGTTTCCTACTACCATAGTGGTTTTGTCTATTTCTTTTTTCAGTTCTGTTAATGTTTGCTTTATATATTTTTTCAACTTTGTCATTTGGTGCATACATATTTATTGTGGTTATGTCTTCATGTTCAATCGACCCTTTAAGCATTATATATTGACCTTCCTTGTTCGTTGTGGTGGTTTTTGTGTTAATATGTATTTTATCAGAGATTAATACCACCACTCACGCCTTTTTCTGGTTGCGATTTGCTTGGTTTATTTTTTCCACCCTTTTATTTTAGTGTTTATTTTCACTTTTAAGGTGTATCTCTTGTAGATAGCATATGATGGGTTTGGGGTTATTATCCAATCTGCTACTGTCTCTCTCTTCAGTGGTGCATTTAAATCATTCACATTCTGTGTAATTACTGAGATGAAAGGTTTTACTGCTATCATTTTGTTGAGTTCTTTTTTGTGTTGTTGCTGATTACTTTGTTCTATTCTGCTTTCTGTGGCATCTCAGTAAGAAGGACTTCTCCCAGTGTTTCCTGAAACATTAGTCTTGTTTTTACAAACTCCCTTAAGTTCTGCTTTTCTGAGAATATATTGATCTCTCCTTCATATTTGATGGACAGTTCACAGGGTACAATATTCTTGGTTGACAGTTGTATTCTTTTAGTGTTCAATATATGTCATTTCACTGTCTTCTTGTTTGAGTGGTTTCTGCTGAGTGATCATCACTTCATCTTATTTGCTATCCTTTATAGGTTACTCTTCGTTTCTCTGTAACTTCTTCAGTGTTCTCTCCTTATCCTTGGTTCTGATAAATTTGACTAGGATATGCCTTAGTGGTTTGCTTTTTTGTTTTGGTTTGGTTTGGGGGGGGAGGGAGTGGGTGGTCTATTCTGTATGATGTTCCCTCAGCTTCTTGATTATCTATTTTCTCATTCTTCATTATGCTTGGGAAGTTTTCTTCTGGTAATTCTTCCACATCTTTCTTAGTGCTTTTATTTGCTTCTTTCTATTCTGGGAACATGTTATTCCTCTTGATGGTGTTCCATATTATTCTTAGGCTTTTTCCTTTTCCTTTCTTTTTGATTCTGCTTTTTGTTCTAGTAGGTCAGTGATGACAATTATATCTTCTATTTTGTTGGTTCTATTTTCCATCTCTTCACCTCTGTTCATATGTCCCTCCAACATGTTGATAGCATCTGAAACATTGGTCCTCATATTCTGGATTGTAGGGGTTTTGTTTGTCTGTTTTTCCAAAGCTTCTAATGCCTCTTTTGTTTTATCTGTGTTATCTTGGATTTTTTTAAAAGTTCCTCGTGTATTTTTCTTGCAGAATCCTGTAATTCTTCAAGTTTGTTTTTGATGTATTGAAAATATTCAGTAAGTGTTCTTCTGAATTCTGTGCCAGAAAGTTCCATCAGACTTTCTGGCTTCAAGTAATCCATTAATACTGAGGGTATTGAGGGTAACAACTTGTTTTGGGTTTGCGTAGTGTGTGAGGTAGTCTGCTTCTTCCCTGTCATTGTTGTGGTAGAGTTTTTCATGTTTGGGGTCTTAGCAGGCTCTTGGTCTGATAACCTTACCTCAGAAAGTCACTGCTCCAGAGGAGGGAGGGGTTTACCCTGCCTGAGTTTCTTTCTGATCCTTTGACTCAGGGGAAGACTGGCTTCATTTGGGGAGCAAAATGGTCTGTGAATTAGCAACCTTCTCTGTCAGGAAACTGCTGCAGCTATGCAGGTCCAAAGGGCTCCCTGCTCAAGGGAGATCAATCTCTGGGAGGAGGTAGGAAAAGACTTCAACTGCAGTAAGTTGTTCTCCAGGCAGTAGGGTCAGAACATCCAGGTGGCCAGGTTGGGGGCATCCAGATGGTGGGCCAGGTCCTCCAGGCAACAGGCTCAGGGAATTGAGGTTAGTGGGGCCAGATCCTCCAGATGGCTGGTTTGGGACATTCAGGTGGCAGGGCAGGAGCCTGCAGGTGGTCATGCTGTGGTCTAGTACTCCATGTAGGAGAGCAGTCTAGGCCATACTAAGAAAATTTTAAGACAATTACTTAACTAATCGACTAGAAGAAATCCACAGTGGCTTGATCATACACAGCTTTGGCCCCATGCATTCCTTTTTTCCAAAATTAATCACCATTGGACCCTGAAATCATTATTCAGATACCCACTCGATCACTCTCCTTTACCTCCTCCTTCCACCCACCAAATTGTGAAACCCTATGATTGTCACCCTACCCATCTTCACCCTTCTCTACTCCCTCTCCTTCCCTGCTTTGGTCACCAAACTCTCATATACGGTTGGTGGGATTATAAAATGGTATCACCATTCTAGAAGGCAGTTGGGTGTTTACTCAAAAAGTTGAACATAGAAACTCTGTATGACCCAAATATTCCATTACTAGGAATATACCCCAAGGAAATTAGAACTGAGATACAAAGGGAGATCTGTACATTAATGTTAAGAGCAGCAATAATCACTATCACAAGAATATGGAAACAGTTCAAGTGTCCAACCACAACTGAATGGATTGAGAAATTGTGGTACATTAACACAATGGAATACTATGCAGCACTCAGGAGCAACAATTTCAAAAAATGCTACATAACTTGGAAGACTGGAGAGCATTATGCTGAGTGAACTAACTCTGTCTCAAAAGCATAATTAGTAACATATTATAATTTGAAGAGAGAAAAATTTAATTCCTGTATGAACAATTTACTGAATTTTAATAATACATTTAAAATTGGTGTGTAGTCTTGTGTTTGAATTCTTTGTTTTAGAACTAAATAACAAATCAACAAAATAATGATTAGTTATGATTATTATCTGATGGTTTCTCAATGAAATTCTGTCATATAGAGGTGGAAGGTGTTAAAAATGGCAGAACAAATCCAGCTGGAGGTACTCCTGCTGCAAAATGAATGTCTCTTCCATTGTACAGATGAATATTCTGGCAGTAGGACTGGGTCCAAAAGTTTAGATTTAGCCAGTATATCCTTGTCTCTGTGGAGCATTTCTGTCATAGCAGAAACCTTTGCACTGGGAAGAAACCCCAGGACCTTACACTCTTAGATGTTCCTGGAGCACAGCTGGACACTCCTGGACCCACACCTGGTCATCCAAGCTGTTGAGATCATCTACACAGGCAGTGCCAGTTACCATAGGGTGTATATAGCAGCACTTTCCTACTGTAACAGTGTTTTGCTCCAGTGAACAACAACAACAAAAAAGTAACTTATATAAGCAATAACTGGTTTGAACTCCTTGGCATATAAATATGAGTAAGAGTCTTACAGGGTGTATGAAATGCAGTGAGCTGGAAACGAGTCTCAACCTGGGTCTCTGTGCTATTACTATTCTCAGCTCCAAGAATGACTAAAGCTCCTTCTTTTTTTTTTTTTTAAATTTAGGTTGTTTATTTTTCATTTCAATGAACATCTA
>NW_006399922.1:6230086-6273132 GCF_000299155.1 Elephantulus edwardii | reverse complement strand
CCCTAAAATATAATACTTTTAGACTATTCTCTCCCCCATAGATTTCAATGCCGTAAACATATTTCATCCAGTTTTTCTCAGTCTTACCCCCACCCATGGATAGGAAAGCTCCTTCTTCTAGTCCTTTATTGTCCCTCATCTGTCGGGGTATGTCAGCATCTTGTGTACCTCCTCTGAGCACTCACTTCCACAGGCCAAAGTTGATAACTGTTAATACCTGGACCTCTACACTCAAAAAATCATTTGTTCTGGCACTTAAGTCATTTCTGCATACTTTCAGTGTAAACTAAGACCAGAGAGCAATAGACACTGAAACCACAATGGTAGAGATTTGGTGATTAAACACCCAAGCTGCTTGCCTTTTGGTGAGTTGCTCCAGAGTGCCTGTTCTGTATTATCTCTCATCGTTTCCAGCAGTACTGAACTCCAGGTGCTCACAGCAGTGAGCTGCTCTGTTTTCCAGTTGTTATAAATACAGGGCCAACTCACAGCAACTCTGCTTGTGTAAGACAAGAACTGTGCTCCATCGAACTTTGATCATCAGAGTTTTCTGTTAAATGCCTATAAGTACTTCCAAACAATCAATAATAGAGTAACAACTGAGTGCATTAATTCTGCACCACCCAAAGGTTTTACTTGTTCACTCAGAAGCCATATTCAATTCTTATTAAGAAATCAATGAAGAACTAATTAATAAGGAATCATAAGGAACTATATTGATTGGCTTCCTTTCCTCAATTACCTTCTTACCTGCTCACTTACTTCCTAAATAAGCCACTTGTACAAAAATCCTTGTCTCTGAGTGTGTTTCTATGTATTCTAAAATGAAGACAATATTTTGCATACCTTTATTCACTCAGTGACATTGTGGTTGTTAAGTGTCATTAAGTTAACTGAAACTCATAGTCATGTTATGAACAATAGTTCTGAACCTGCTCTATCCTGCACTATCTTCATGATCTCTTCCATGCTCAAGTCTATTGTTTTAGTCACTGCATCAATTTATCTTATTGGAGGTCTTCCTTTCTTTCACTGATCTTCCATCATTCCTAGTAAGATATCTTTTTCCAAGAACTTGCCACTCCTAATAATATGCCTGAATTGTGTGAGATAGCATTTCACCATCTTTGATTCTAGGAAGCACCCTAGTTGCACTTCCTCCAAGGCAGAATTAATTGTTCCTTTGACAGTCCATGAAATATTAAATATTCTTCTCCAACATCACAAATCAAAAGAATCTAGTATTTATTCGATAAACTTTTATGGTAAACAAAGAGATATCTGTTTGAGAGTGTATCGTTTCATCTTTGTGGCTCTATGTTGCTGGAAAGCCATCACCAACTTCTCTGACTAAATTTCTCATGAAATTTGAACCGGTAATCCACTGTCCAGCATTTGAAGATTATTTGAGATTACCAGGTACTTGTCTGACTTCGAATCTTTGCTTTGGGAAATAGAAGGCATAAGATATAGACACTAATATGAACCTGAGTATTAGGATTTAAGAAATTATTGTTTTAACTTGATCTCTGTAATCTTGTGTTTTCAACATTGCAGCTTAGAACATAATGTGTGGACATTTGAGTTCACATCTCCTTAATTTCTCTGCAGAAATTCGAAAAACCCTCAGTGGATTGCTGTACATTAGGGTTTACCATAAAGATTAGAAGTGTAGGTAGCATTGTTATGAAAGTAATAATTAAAGCTAACTTTAATTTTTTTCCAGTATTATCAGGCAAACTAGTATTTAACAGAAGGGAGGTTTGGAGAAAGTTCATCTAAACTTGAGTATGGCAGTGACCCAGGAGGTGTTGCACCTCAACACATCTCATTTCACAGAGTCTGTTGACACTATCCCTTTCCCATTGAACTCAGCAAGTCAGTGGTATTTCTCTTTAACTATCTTTCATCCAACATAATCTCTTTCTGAGAGTGACCTTGATTCTTTCTTTCATTTATTCTCAAAGTAAATACCATAAAATATCTCCTTTTCTTCTGAGACCCAGTCCTCTAAACTACCCATTGTTTCTTACCTCCTGCTTGCCTCTTTCTTGATATGCGATGGTTTTTGTTTTTCCTGTCACTCTGCTGTTTCTGGAGCTGATTTCCTGGTTTAACAAATGAAAATCTAAACTCTCTTTTCTGAAGACTCTGTAGACAGTACATAATAGCAACAACAACATAGATCCGACCATATTCTTCCCCTCCTGCACCTCAACCCTAGCCAACCCATCAACTTCATTTCTGCCTTTTTTCCACGTGTATGTCCTGCTCCACTCACTCACAAGTAGGACCAGAAGGATTTTTAAATACTAATGCCCACCCACAAGATCTGGTTTGTCCACCCAGAGTCTTCCCACACAAACTGATTATAAATGAGATCAGATACAGTTAATCAGCTTGCACTTGATTGCTACACAACTTAGAAATGTCCAAATGGCCCATCCCAGCTTTCAAGTAAATCACAAACACTTACCCACTGGGATCCAACTTCACCAAGCTAAAGACTTGCTCAATATCAATATCAATATCAATATCAATGATATCACATGCAAGAAAAATATTGCTGAGGATGATTCAAAAATGACTGGAGCAGTACATGGACAGGGAATTGCCAGATGTTCCAGTGGGATTTAGAAGAGTCATGGCTCCACGGATACCATTGCTGATGTCAGATGGATCCTGGCTGAAAGTAAAGAATACCAGAAGAATGTCTGTTTGTTCTTTATTGGCTATGTAAAGGTGTCTGTCTGTGTGGATCATGACAAGTTGTGACTGACATTGAGAAGAATGGGAATCCAAGAACACTGTATGTGCTCATGAAGAATCTATACCAGACAGCTTTTGTGTGAATGGAGAAGGGGAGCACTACATGGTTAGAGTGTGTAAGGGATGTACTCTATCTCCATACCTGTTCAATCTATATGCCGAGCAAGTCATTTAAGAAACTGGACCCTATGAAGAGGAATGTGGCATCAAGATTGGAGGGAGACTCCTGCGTTATGCAAATGACACAATCTTACTCGTAGAAAGTAAGGAGGATTTGAAAGACTTGTTGCAGAAGATAAAAAAATGCAGCCTTTAGTATGAATTATGTCTCAATATCAAGAAAACAAAGATTATTACAACTGGACCAGTAAATAGTGTCATGATGTATGGAGAGGATATTGAAATTGTCAACAGTTTCATCTTGCTTGGATCCAATATTAACACCTTTGGAATGAGCAGTCAGAAAATAAAGAGACACATAGCAATGAGAAAATCTACAGTTAAGGAATTTTCCAAATTATTGAGGAGTAGCGATGCCAGTTTGAGGACTAATGTGTATCTGATTCCAGCCATTGTCTTTCTAATTACTTAGCTATGCAACCGAGACCTGGACAATGAATAAGGATGACAGGAAAAGAATTGATGCCTTTCAGCTGCGGTGTTGGAGAAGAGCCCTGAGCATCTCATGGATGGCCAAGAAAACTTATAGATATGTGTTGGAGAGGGTGCAGCCAGAGTGCTCTTCGGAGGCAAGAATGATGAGGCTTTGCTTCACATACTTTCGACATACTATAGGTGACTACTGCAATGGGCTCTTGGGTGTCAGGAAGTGTGAGGATGGCATAGGACAGAACTAGCTACAGATCTTTTGTTCATAGGGTCTCTGAGTCGTATTTGACACAATAGCATCTAGCAATAACAATTTCCTGCTCCAAATATACTTCTCTACTTCTTCACAAAGTTGGTCTTATATAAGAAACATACATTCTGTAATCCTATACTAAACTATTGGTCATTTGTTCAGTTTTTATTGGTCACATTTATCCTATTAGTTCATAGTTAAAAGAGTATTTAAAGTTCTTTCTTGAAGTATTTATTGAAATATATGGACCTCAACAGCTAAAATCAAATAGTGGGAGGAAATAGAAGATTTCTGCCAAATTTTGCAGTCTGAAATTGACCATATATGCAATAAAAATGTGTTAATGATAATTAGTGACTGGAATGTGAAAGTTGGAAGTAAGGGAAATGGAATGATAGTGAGAAAATATGGACTTCGTGACAAAAAAGAGACTGGAAACTGAATGATTGAATTTTATATACTTGATGATTTATTCATTGCAGATATCTTTTTAAAGAAACATGTGGCTTTTTAGAGATAGGCTTCTCTTGATAAACTGCATAGGAATCAAGTTAACAATGTTTGTGGAATGAATAATTGGAAAAGCTTAATATCAGCAGCCAAAAGGAAGCCAGGAGCTGGCTATAGGACAAACTCTTTTGCAAGTTCAAATTGAGACAGAATAAAATTAAAATAAATCCACAAGAACTAAAATACGATCTTTAGTCTATCCTGTCTGAATTTACAAATTGTCTTAAAAATAGGTTTAAGGGATGCTGGACCAAGAGCAAGCCACCAGGAGTGAGCCATCAGAAGTGAGCTGCCAGGAGCGAGCAGGACAGCTGAAATTTGAGTGAGATCCCCCGCATGTACCCACCTGGTGAGCATCTGCACATGCACCTGTCCTGCGTACATGTGTGCACATGCGAGCCCTACAGGTGTGCCCACCCTGCATGGGACTCCATGCTCCTCATTGTATCACCTCACATCCAGTCAACTAACTGACTTTAAACTAAAGCACCTTGGACTGGCACATCTGCAACAGTTGTCTGCCAGAGAGGCTGCTTTCACAGGCCCTGAACTGAAACAAATCTTTCCCTGGGTCAGAAATTCAGAAAGAAACAAAGGCAGGGTAGCTTCCCCACCCACTTCTGGACCAATGACTTCAGATCAAGACCCTACTATTGCCTTGGGCATGAAAAACTGTACCACAGCAATGTAACATAGGAAGCAGGCTACATCACACACCCTGCACAAGCCCAAAGCAAGATGTTACCAAAAAAAAGTGACACAGTAACTATGGGTTTCCTGAAACCAGAAAGTCTGATGGAACTTTTAAATTCTGATGCAGAATTTAAAAGAACAATGATTGAATATTTTCAATGAGTGAAAGATGAACTTGAAGAATTACAAGACACTACAAGCAAAAACCGGGAGGAGCTTAAAAAAAAATCCAAGACAATTCAGATAAAACAAACAAGGCACTAAAGATTCTGGAAAAACAAAAACAAACAAACAAAAAAAAAAACAACCCAAAATGTTAGGTCAAATGTTTCAGATGCTGTAACCATGATGGAAGTACACATAAACAGAGTTGAAGAGATGAAACATGAAACACAGAACCGCTGAAATAGAAAATAGGATTGTCACCACTGATCTGCTAGAAAAAAGCAGAATCAGAAAGGATGGAAAAAGGAGAAAATCTAAGAATAATGTGGGACACTATCAAGAAGAATAACATGTGCATAATTAGAATCCCAAAATAGGAAGAAGCAAGTAAAGGCACCAAAAAAGTTGTGGAAGAATTACTAAATAAAACTTCCCAGGCATAATGAAGAATGTTGTAGATTGTTGATTGACTTTGAGTTGAGCACAACTCAAAGTGACCGTATGAACAAAATACCTGAAGCCCTTCTACAACTATAGACATTTATCAAAATTCATAGAGTTCGGGAGGTGTGTTATTTAGGAAGTGGATGCCACTCCTGTTTCCTGTCATAATATGTTATTGCTATTCTGTGCCATTGAGTCACCTACAATGTAAATGACCCTATGTACAGAAGCCCTGTCCTGAACCAGTCTGCCACATCTCTTATTCTACTCTAAGTGTGCTCTGCTGTAGGGTTTTCAAAGGCCAGTTGTATTTCAGAGATGCATGGCCAATACTTCTTCCTGTTGTTGTTATGTGTCATCGAGTCGCTTGCGACTCATAGCGACCCTATGTACAATATCCCTAAACTCTGCTCTGTCTTGTGCCAATTGCACCATCATTTGGCTCACAAGCAAGTATCCTTACAGAAATAACCAATGCATTCACTTCCCACCCACCCCAAACGTGTGTACCTGATCAAAGATATTAGAGTGATCTCTCAGATCCCATCATGTGTGACTCCATGGGTTCCCAAAGCAGTGTTTGAAGATGCTTCTCAGTTCAGAATGAAATAATATATTCAAGAAGCTGAGTGAACACCATATAGAATAGATGCCAAAAGAAATCAAGGCATATCATAGTCAAATTTGCCAAAAGCAAAGATAAGAAGAGAATTCTGAAAGCAGTGAGGGAGAAAGAGTAACCTATAAGGGACATCAAATAAGATTAAGTGTAAATTTCTCAGCAGAAACCATGCAAGCAAGAAGACAGTAAAATGACATATCTCAAAAACTCCAAGAACATAACAGTAAACCAAGAATATTGTATCCAGAAAAAATGTTCACCAAAAATGAAGGAGAGATCAAGATAGTTTCAGAAAAGCAGAACCTAAGGGAGTTTGTAAAATCAAGTCCAGTTCTGCAAAAAACACTGAGAGATTTCCTTCTCACAGAGGTACCACAGAAAGCAGCATGGACCAGAGTAACTAACAAAAACACCAAAAAGAATTCAACAAAATGATAGCAATAAAACCTTGCCTCTCAGTAATCACACTGAATGTGAATGGTTGAAATGCACCACTGAAGAGAAAAAGAGTAGCAGATTGCATTAAAAAAAAAAAAAAACCACAACAAAATCCATCAATTTGCTGTATACAAGAGACATACTTGAAAAGTGAAGATAAAGAAAGACTAAAAATAAAGAGGTGGAAAAAATATACAAAGCAAGTGGCAACCAGAAAGAAAAAAAAGTAGTAGCATTATTAATCAAACATTAAGGGAAAAACTGTCACCAATTCTACATGAAGTACTTCAGAAAATAGAAAAAGATAGAATCTCCTAGACTCATTCTATAAAGCAAACATATCCTTGACACCGAAGCTAGGTAAAGATACCACCAAAATAGGAAAAATATAGGTTAAAATATCTCATGAACATAGATGCAAAAATCCTGAATAAAATTCTGCCCAATAGAATGCAATGATACATCAAAAAATAATAATTCACATGACCAAATGGGATTCATAACATGTATGCAAGGATGGTTCAAAATGAGGAAAGCAATCAGTGTCATTCATCACATTAACAAAGCAAAAAACAAGAACCACATGATTCTCTCAATTGCAGAAAAGGCCTTTGGCAAAATTCAACACTCTTTCAATATTAAAACACTCAACAAAATAGGATTAGAGGGGAATTTCTTCAACATAGTAAAAAGTGTATATGTAAACCCGAGTCAACATTATTCTCAATGAAGAGCAATTAAAGGCATTCCCTTTGAGAACAGGCACTAGGCAAAGATTCATTCTGTCCCCTCTCCTATTCAATATTGTATTGGAAGTATTAGCACTAGCAACAACAAAAGAGAAGGAAATAAGAGGTATCCAAATTGGCAAAAAAGAAGGTAAAAGTATCTCTATACGCAGATGATATGACAGTATACTTGGAAAACCTTAAAGACTCATCAAGAAAACTATTGGAAATAGTTGACCAGTTCAGCAAAGTGGCAGGATACAAGATCAACATACAAAAATCAAATGGATTTCTCTACAGTGAAAAAAGGAATACAAAGCCTGAGCTAAGAAAAATAATACCCATCCCAATAGCTAACCATAAGTTTAAATACTCGGGAATAAATCTAACCAGAAATACAAAGGATCTACTCAAAGAAAATTACAAAACATTTCTACAAGAAACAAAAAGAGACCTGGAGAAATGGAAGAATATACCATGTTCATGCATAGGAAGACTCAATATTGTGAAAATGACAATCCTTCCAAACGTAATCAACATGTTCAATGCAATTCCAGTATAAATACCAATTCCATTCTTAATGAGATGGAAAAGGCAATCTCCAATTTCATTTGGAATAGAAAGTGGCCCCACGTAAGCAATACAATCCTTAAAAAGTGACACAAGGTTCGAGGCATCTCATTCCCTGATTTCAAATCCTACTAGTACACTGCCATGGTGTTCAAGACAGAGTGGTACTATTATAATGAAAGGTACATAGATCAATGGAATAGAATTGAGAACCCAGAAATTGTTCCATCTAATTACGGACAACTGATTTTTTCAAGAAGTTGAAATCAGTTAAGTGGGGAAATTAAAGCCTTTTTAACAAATATGTTTGCAAAATTGGTTAACTATCTGCAGAAAACTCAAGCAAGATCCACAACTCTCACCATATACAAAAATCAACTCAAAATGTATCAAGGACCTAGGACAAAAACCAAGGAATACAAACTTCTTTAGAGAAAAGCTTGGAAGAACTTTGTAAGCCCTAATCCACAATATGAGCAGTATACCAAGCATCCAGAAAAACCTACAACCAGGAGAGGATAAAATTGATGACTGGGACCTTCTATGAATCTGTCTATCATATCCAAAAACTTATCCAACAGAGTAAAAAGGAAAGCCACAGGCTGGGAAAAAATATTTGGTAATGACATCTCAGATAAGGAAGGGATGATAACTAGAATTTATAGAATACTCCAGCACCTCAACAAGATAAAGGTAAGCAATCAAAAAATGGGCACAGGATATGAACAGACACTTCACCAAAGAAGACATTCAGATGGCCAACAAGCACATGAAGAAATGTTCAAAATCCCTAGCTCTAAGAGAGATGGAAATCAAAACAACTGTGAGATACCATCTCACCCCAGTAACAATAACAAAATTCAACAAAGAAGCAAACAACAAATGCTGGAGAGTAAGTTAGCTTGGTGTGCAAATTAACATAAAATTTTAAAAAAATTAAGCTTCAGGAGACAAAGTGCAGAAGTTGAGACACAGCTGCCCAGAGCGAGCCATTTGGAGTGCTTGTGGGAGATGGAATTGAAATTTCCCTGGAAACATGTCCATCTATTTGGGGATACTTGCCATCCTAGGGGCCAAGAGGACAAGATGTTTGGGACACAATGAAAAGCAGGGAATAGACTTTCTCAATTGGCCAAGTTAAGCTGCAAAAAAGAGAGATGAAATGAAACCTCCCTAAACAGAAATTGCTCAGTGGAGTATTTGGTCTCATATTACTCAGTGAACCCGTAGATTAAAAAGGGTAATAGAGTTAGGTGAGGGGCCTATATTAAGGCAAGATTCCTGGAGAACTGATGTGCAGAATGGAGAGAAATGAAGGACCTTAGGAAAGGCAATTTTTTCCAAAAAGGAATTTCAGTAGTGGAAGTGGCCTAACTCATATTGTTGCTCTTGTTATGTTCGTTTGAGTCATAGCTACTCTATGTATAGCAGCTCTGAACCCTACCCTTTCATGAGACAGTCTCACGAATCCTGACACAGCAACTCCATTGTCCCAGGTACTTTATCAATCCATCTCATCTGGGGTCTTCCTCTCCTACACTGTACCTCCACCTTCCAAGCATGGTGTTCTTCTCTAAGGACAAGTCTCTTCTAGCCAAGTGTCCAAAGTCTGTGAGACAGAACTTCAAAATCCTAGCCTTCATGGAGAAACTTGGTTTCACACTCTCCAAGACCAACCTACTTGTTTTCTTGGCAGTCCATGCTATGCTCAAAACTCTTCTTCAGAACCACAATTTGAAGGTATCAGTTCCTCTTCTGTCATCCTTAATCATTGTCCTGCTCTCTGAAGCTAAGCAAGTAATTGAAAAGACCATGGCTTGGATTAGGCTCATCGTAGTCTCTAGACTGGCATCTCTGCTTTCCATTACTCTAGAGAGGTCCCTGATAGTAGATTTTCCCAGTGCAATCTGTCTTTCAATTTCCTGACTGCTGATGTTAAAAGTGTTGGTTGGGGAGCCAAACAAGTTTTGTTAAAAACCACAATCTCTTCACCATCTGTAAATGCTTCAGGTCTTCTTCAGTTTCAGCAAGCAAGGTTGTGTCATCTGCATAACATAGGTTGTTGAGTCTGTCTCCAATCCTGATGCCACATTCTTCCTCATAAAGCTCTGCTTCTCAAATCGTCTTTTCTGCATATAGATTGAAAAGGTATGGAGACAGAGTGCATCCCTGACACACTCCTGATTTTGAACCATGCAATGTTTCTCTGCTCTGTTCTGGTGACTTCTTCCTGGTACAAATATAAGTTTCACATAAGCACAATTAAGTGTTCTGGGATTTCCATTTTCCTCAAAGTTAGCCACAATTTGTTGTGACCCACACAGTCAAAGGCCTTTGAATAGTCCATAAAACACAGGTATACATTCCTCTGGTATTCTGCTATCTACCAAGATCTGTCTAATCTTGGCAATAATGTCTCTAGTGCCACAAACTCTTCCAAACCCAGCTCATATTTCTGTCAATGTACTGTTCAACTAATTTTTTAATAATTCTTAGCATGATTTTGCTAAAGTGTAATATTAGTGATATTGTTTGATAATTTTCACACACTGTTGGATCAACTTTTTTGGAATGGAAATAGTGATTCCATCCAGTCAGTTGGCCAAGTAATTGTCGTCCAGATTTCTTAGCACAAGTTGATGTGCATACCCAGGGCAACATCTGGTTTTTTTAAAATACATCAATTATTATTCCCTCAATTACTGGGGCTTTATTTTTTGCCAATTCTTTCAATGCAACCTGAACTTCCTCCTTCATAACCATTGCCTCTTGATCATATGTTGTTTCTTGAACTTCTTCTGTGTCAGCCACTTTTTAAAAATACAGTGACTCTTTATACACCTTTCATTTACTATTAATGCTTCCTGAATCATTAAATATCCTGCCCATATCATCGTTAAGCAGTGAAATTCACAGTTTGAATTTATGCTTTAGTTCTTTCAGCTTAGAAAATGCTGGATCACCTCAAAAATTGAAAATTTTTTAAGCTGGCAACTAAAAAGTAACATCATAAATATAAGAACTCCTGGCAAAATATGCAGACACAATAGAAATAGCCTAACACTTTTCAAGAAAAATTTCAAATAATGTCAAGAAAAGAGCAGACAGCTCATACATTGTGAAAAAAAAACAGATTAAGCCTTCTCCAAGGAAAGCAGAGAATATTGCATACCTAATAAATATCTCAGAGTCAAAAAGGCAGATGATAAATGTTAATATGGAAACATTCAAATATCTATGAAAGACAGTACAAATGATGGAAGAAACAACGAAAGCCACAAATAAAGGAACACCCTAGAGGTAGAGAACCAGAATAAATATATCAATGAGAAGTTACAGCTGTGTAAGAAGGTGCATAAGTTAGGGAAGAAACAGTGGAAAGCACTAAGAAAGCAAACACTTCAGAGACATGGAGCCAGAAGAAATATATGGAAGAAAATGCAAAAGAAAAAAGAAAGAATTGAAAGTATAAATAAAAAGGTTGTTGCTGTTGTTCTTAGGTGTCATCGAGTCATAGACCACTCATAGTGACCCTATGAACAAAAGGCCTGGGAACTGTTCATACATAGAGTTTCCGGAGGCAAGCCATTTAGGAAGTGGATGCCGCTCCTGCTTCCAGGCTTGTTTTAGTCGGGAAGCTCCAGCAAACACTGTTCACCATGGGTGACCATTACCACATTTGGCACATCAGTGTCACAGTATTCAGCATCACAGCAACCACGAGTTACCTCTGTACAGCAATGCACAGACCAATGCTATACCACCTAGAAAAATGCTTGACCAGAAAACCATTTGAACCCTGCCTGAGGGCTGCAGACCTGACGACCCTTTGGGGCTTAAAGCTCCCTCCTGCCTTAAACCCTAGGCCAAGCCTGGCTTGCCTCACTCCTGGGGGCAGAGCAGTCCTACACATCAAACACAAGCCCCAAAAAGCACTAGACTCCAAAAGCGTGCCATAATACCTGAACACGCACCACCATGCTGTCTCTAGCAACAAGAAGTCACAGAAACCCTGGGAGGAGCCAACCAGGAAGAACATGGCTGCCTTCTCTCCCCTCTCCCTTTGGGGCTTAAAGCCCCTTCCTGCCTTAAACCCTAGGCCAAGCCTGGCTTGCCTCTCTCCTGGGGGCAGAGCAGTCCTGCACGTCAAACACAAACCTGCAAAAGCTTGCCATAATACCTGTGCACAAACCACCATGCTCTCTCTGGCCAATAAAAAGGTAGAAGAACTAAAAAATCATCACAAGATAGAGACGGAAAAGCCAACGTAGTACCAGAAAAACAGAAATACATGAAAATGCAATCCAGATTATTAAAACTGAAATGGCAGAAGTGTCTAGCATGCTGAAGGGGGGGAGTAGAATAGAAAAGATGTAACAGAGAGTCAGTGAGATAAAAGAGAAAAAGCTCAGCAGAAACATACTAGAAGAAAAATCAGAGATGAAGCATGAAGAAAATATTGGAATTATATAGGGTGATGCAAAAGAAAAAAAAATGACTAGAATTCCAGGATACAAGAGGGACAGAGAAATAACTGAAAAATAAGTTGTGGAAGAGGTACCAGAAAAAAACTGCCCAGGTATTATGAAGAACAAGGAAATCACATTAAAGAAGTTCAGTGAGATCATGCTGAGAGAAGTGGAAGGTCAGAGAAGAAAAAGAAGATTCCCAACAAAATGAATTTATATGATTTTTCTACAAGAAGATTTGTCATTTTTTATGACTAAGGGAAACATTTTATTAAAGGAAAAAGGCCAGAGAGCAACATGAACAACTGGAACTTGAGTGAGGTAGCAGAGTTAGTTCTCAAAGGAAAAACCAAGGTTCTTAGTTTTCCAATTCAGATACTTTATGGGGATCACTGCTGTTTGGCTGGACCATGCAGGATCTCTTAAGCTCAAGTAGATGGGAGTGGGACAGTTGGAGCTGGAACGAGGGGGCAAAGCCAGTTCTAAAAGGGAAAACCAAGGCTTCAGGACAAGAAGAAAGCTCAAATATACAGGTCCTTCACAAAATACTACTATACTCTTGGTTACTATATAGATACAACAACTTAACATCTACCAAGAAAAGATTCACATAATGTCATGAAAGCAGAGGTCTGCCTCAATTATCATGAAAGAACAAAATAACCCATCTCCTAAAATAAAGCAGATTCAATGAATACCCCAATAAAGAGAACCAGGAGAAATATTGATATGGAGGTATTTGAACACCTACAGAAGAAGATGCAAATGATGGAAGAAGCAATTAAGAAGGCAAATACCCCAGAGACTATGGTCCAGAGGAAATATATTGATAAAGAATAACTTGAAAAGCTATGGAAGGAAATGCAAAAGATGGAAGAAAAAATTGATAGAATAAATAAAGTGGTACAAGAATTTAAAAAATCATCACAAGACAAAGAGGGTACAGCCAACACAGTACTAAAAATAACAGAAAAGCATAAAAATGCAATGCAGAACATAAAGACGAAAATCGCAGAAATGCCCAACATGCTGGTAGCACAAAAAAAGTAGACCTGAAGAGATGGAGAGTCAGTGAGTTGGAAGGAAAGAGCCTCATTGAAAACATACTTGAAGAAAAATCAGAGATGAGAAGTAAAGAAAACATTAAAATCATGTGGGATGGCATAAAATGGAATAATGCATGTATGACTGAAATGGTAGAAAAGAGTAACAGGGAATAAATGAGAAAATAGTGGAAGAAGTACTAGAAGAAAACTTCCCAGGTATTTTGAAGAATGGGGAAATCTACATTCAAGAAGCACAGTGAACACCAAATAGACTATACCCCAAAAGAAAAATATCAAGACATATCATAGTCAATTTCTCCAAATTAAAAGATAAGGATAGAATACCACAAGCAGGAGGAGAAAAATAGAGTTACCTACAAAAGAAAACAATCAGATTAAATTCTGAGTTCTCAGCAGAAACCATGTGAGCTAGAAAACAATGGAATGGCATAGAAAGAAAGTAAAAAGAAAACAGTTACCAGCCAAGAATCCTATAGACAGCAAATCTCTCCATTAAATATGGAGAAATTAGATCCTTTGCAGAAAAGAAGAAACTTACAGTTTTTGTGAAAACAAGACTAAAACTTCAAGAGATTTTAGGTGAAGTCCTTCACATAAATATGTCAAAGGAATGAAGATGGACCATATTAACCAGAAACAACCAAAAAAGAAACACGGCAAATGTAAAACCTGGCCTGACAATAATCACACTTAATGTGAATGGATTAAATGGAACAATTGGGAAAAAAGAGTAGCAGGATGGATAAAAAAACAAAGCTCATCAATGTATTGCCTACAAGAGACACATCTAAAAAAAGAAGAAAAAGACAGACCTAAAATCAAAAGCTAGAAAAAAATTATACCTAGCAAATGGCAACCCCAAAAAAGTTGGAGTGGCAATATTAATCTCTGATAAAATGGATTTCAGAATGAAAACCACCATAAAAGATAAAGAAGGACATTACATACTGATTAAAGGCAAAATAGATCGAGAAGACATAACCTTGGTCAATGTTTATGCACCAAATGATAGATCTACAAAATCCATAAAACAGCAGTTAACAGAATTGAAGAAGGAAATAGACAACACCACAATAGTGGTAGGAGATTTCAAAGGATCACTATCACCAAGGGATAGATCAACCCAAAAGAAACTCAGCAAAGATACAGAAGACCAGAGTTACACAATCAGCCAACTCGACCTTGTGGATGTATTCAGAAAACTGTACCCAAATAAAACTCAATTCAATTTCTTCTCAAGTGCACATGGTACATTCTTCAGAATTTATCACATATTAGGATATAAAGCAGGCCTCAGCAAATTCAAAAACATTTAAATAATATAAACTATCTTCACAGATCACAATGCTGGAAAACTAGAAATTAACCACAGGGGTGTAAAGCTCACAAAATCATCCACTAGAAGCTTAATAACTTTCTGCTAGAACATGATTGGGTTATAAAATAAATAAATAATGAAATTTAAAAGTTCCTTGAAACAAATGAAAATGAAAATACAGTATACCAAAATCTCTGGGGTACAGCTAAGGCAGTCTTCAGGGAATAGTTCAAAGAATATGCACACACACAAAAAAGGGAAGAAAAAACATTAATGCTGTAACTCAACACCATCATCATCTAGGAAAAGAACAACAATCTAATCCTACGACCTTTAGAAGGAAAGAAATTACCAGGACAAGAGCTGAAATCAATGAGATAGGAAACAGAAAAACAATTGAAACCATCAATAAGAGAAGGAACTTTTTTTTAAGTCAATAAAATTAACAAACCACTGGAAAACTTAACAAAAGGGGGGACGGGAAAGAGAAGACACAGAAAACTCAATTAAGAAATGATAGAGGTGACATCACAACAGAACCAGAGAAAATTAAATCTGTAATATCATAATACTATGAAAAGCTATACTATGATAAATTTGAAAACCTAGAGGAAATGGACAAATTCCTTGACATTCATGTCCTACCCAGACTGACAAGGTCAGATATAGAACACTTGAATAGACCCATCACAAAAGAAGAAATGGAAAAAAAGCCATAAAAAAGATTTCCCCATAAGACATGTCCTGGACCAGGTGGCTTCTTGGCTGAATTCTACTAAACATTCAGAGAAGAATCTATCATCAATTCTACTTAAACTTTTTCAAGAGGTTAAAAAAGAAGGAACACTCTCAGAGTCATTCTACAATGGAAGTTTAACCCTAATACCAAAACTAAGCAAAAATATTACCAAAAGAGAAAACTAAAATCACAGTATCTTTATCTTTACAATATCAATATTGTTCATGAATATAGATGAAAAAATCCTTAAAAAAATCCTCACCAATAGAATCCAAAATAATATAAAAAAAATAATTCACTATGTCTAAGTGGGATTCATAACAGGTATGCAAGGATGGTTCAACATAAGAAAAACAATCAATGTAATTCACCATGTTAACAAAATAAGTAATAAGAACCATATAATCTTAACAATTGATGCAGAAAAGACATTTGACCAAATCCAAAACCTCTTCCTGATTAAGACACTCAACAAAATTGGAATAAAAGGGAATTTCCTCAACGTAGTGAGAAGTATATATGCAAAATCAAGAGCCAGTATCCTTCTCAGAGAAAGACTAAAAACATTTTCCTTGAAAACAGGGATCAGATAAGGATGTCCACTGTCACCATTTCTACTCAATTGTAGTGAAAGTGCGTATTAAGACAATTTTTAAGAAAATGAAATAATATGAAATTAAATGAAACGAAAAGCATACAGTTTTGCAAAGATATGGATAAAATATCACGATATGCAGATGATATGATAGTGTACATAGAAAACTGCAAAGATGCAACCAAAAAGCTGTTAGAGGTAGTGGGCCAATTTAGTAGATTGACAGGATTTCCAAAAATCCAAACATACAAAAAAAAGTATCCAAAAATCCGAGCAATTACTCTCAATAACAAAAAGAACTCCGAGAAGGAAACCAAGAAAGCAATACCATTTACAATAGCCAATCACAAATTGGGATACTTGGGAGTGAACCTAACTAGAGATTAAAAAGACCTATACAAAGAAAACTACAGAACATTACTGCAAGGCACAATAAAAGACCTAAAGAAATGGAAAAGTAAGTGTGCTCTGTTCGTGGATAGGAAGACTCAATATTGTGAAAATTACAGTCCTGCCAAAAGCAATTTACATATTTAGCAAAATCCTAATACAGGTACCAAATACATTTTTCAAGGAGATCAAAAGGGAGATTGTCATGTTTATTTGGAGAGGCACGAGACTCCAAATAAGCAAAACACTTCTGAGACATAAAAATGAAGTGGGAGGTATAGCACTCCCTGACCTCAAAACCTACTACACAGTGGTAATAACCCAAACAGCATGGTACAGGTAAAATGACAAGCATATTGATCACTGGAACAGAATTGAGAACCCAGAAACAGAATCAGCTAACTATGGTCATCGAGCAGGCCATGATCTTTGCAATTATTTGTTATGCATCAGAGAGCTGGACAATGACTAGGGATGACAGAAGGAGAGTTGATGCCTTTGAGCTGCAGTGCTGGAGAAGAGTATTGAGTATACCATGGACTGCTAGAAGAACAAACAAGTTTGTCCTGGAGAGGGTGAATCCAGGCTGCTCTTTTCTTGGAGGCAAGAATTCTGAAGCTTCGCCTGACATACTTTGGACTTGTTGCAAGACAGGATCAGTCCTTGGAGAGAGACGTCATGTTTCAGAGGCTGGAGGGACAGCACAGGAGAGGAAAGTCCTGGATGAGATGGATTGATTCAGTCACTGTGGTAATGGGGATAGGTGTGTCAGAGACAATAAGATTGGCAAGGGGTAGAGCCAAGTTTAGGATTATTTTACACAGGGTTGCTATGAGACACAAGCCACTCAATGGCACATAACAACAATAACACCTATGGTCAACAGATATTTGACAAGGATATCAAAGCTACCAAATGGAACTTACAACCTCTTCAACAAATGGTGCTGCCAAAACTGGACTGCTACCTGCAGAAAGCTGAAACAGGATCCACATGTCACACCATACACCAAAATCACCTAAAGGTGGATAAGAGACTTGGTAGTAAAGCCCTAAACCATAAAGTTCATAAGAGATAAGCTGGAATCAAGCTTAGAAGCTCTAGTCTAATGGTATAAAGCAACTGCCTAATACAGCCAGAAATGTACAACCTGAAGAGGACAAAAGTGTTGAATAGGACCTTCTAAAGATTAAATTCCTGTGTTCATCAAAAACTTTTTCTAACAAGGTGAAAAGAATATCTATTGACTAGGAACAAACATTTGACAATACAATCTTAAATAAGGGTCTCATAACAAAAGTTTATAGAATAAACTTTTCACTAGGAAAAGATGAATGATCCAATTACAAAATGGACAAGAAAACATGGAAAGGATTTTCACAGAGGAAGATAGTCAAATGATCAACAGACAAATGAAGAAATGCTCTAAATTACTGGCAATAAGAGAGATGCAAATTAAGGTCACAATGAGATACCCACTCATGCCAGTAGCAGTGGCAGTTTAACAGGACAGCAAGTAATAAATGTTGGAGAGGACGTGTTGAGATAGAAACTCTTATACATTGTTGGTGAAATTGTACAATGGTACAACCGCTCTGGAAGGTAGTTTGGCACTTCCTCAAAAAGCTGAGCATAGAAATTCCATATGACCCAGCTATTCCATTGCTTGATAATTGCAAGATAATGAGAACTGAGACTCAAACTGAAACTTGCACATCAATGTTCATAGCAGCATCATTCAGCATTGTAAGAATATGGAAACAGCCCAGATGTCCAACCACAAATGAATGGATTGAGAAGTCATGGTACATTCATACAATGGAATACTATGTAGCATGCAGGAGCAATGATTTTATAAATCACTACCTAACTTGGGAGGAACTGGAGAGCATTATGCTGAGTGGATTAACTCAGTGACACAAGGACAAATAGTGTATAAAACAACTCTTATAGAATGAGTATGAGAATCCAAGGTGGGGGAGGAGTGGAAATAGAAGAGTGTGGATGAGGGGATAGAGTGTTAAATATAGGGTTGCATAAGTCATTGTATAGGTGGGGTGAAGGAAATGGGAAGGATATTTTGTGTAAAACAATATATTCAAACTTTATAAGTAAATCAGAATAAAAGAGAGAAAAAAAATATGCAAATCAAAACCACAATGAGATACCATCTAGTAGCAGTGGCAGTTTAACAGGACAGCAAATAATAAATGTTGGAGAGGATGTGGTGGGATAGAAACTCTTATACATTGTTTGTGGGATTGTAAAATGATACAACCATTGTGGAAGGAAAGTTGGTGCTTCCTCAAAAAGATTAACATAGAAATTCCATATGACTCAGCTATTCCACTGCTTGAAATATACTCCAAGAATGAGAGCTAAGGCACAAACAGAGACTTGTACACCAATGTTCACATCAAGGTTATTCACCATCATAAGAACATGGAAACAACCCAAATTTCCAATCACAATCGAATGGATTGAGAAATTATGGTCCATTCACACGATGGAATACTATGCAGGAACAATGATTTTGTAAATTATTACCTAACTTAAGAGAGACTGGAGAGCACTATGCTAAATGAGCTAACTCGGTTTCGCAAGGGTAAATACTGTATAAGACCATAATTTTAGAACGAGTCTGAAGATCCAAGGGGCAGGGAGTCCAGATGACTGAGGAATGATGGAGGTGTTAATCATAAGGTCATACAATTTGATGGGTAGAGTGGGGGATGAGAAGGAAATGAGAAAGATCTGATTTGAAAAACAATATATAGAAACTTTGTAAATAAACCAGTTTAAAATAAAAATTTTAAAAAAGGAGTTCCGCAAACACCAAATAAATTAGACCCAAGAAAGAAAACATCAAGAAATATTATAGTCAAATTATCAAAAAATAAAAGAATAGAATTATAAAAGCTTCACAAGGAAAAGAGCTACCTACAAAGGAAAAGTTATAAGCTTAAGTTCTGATTTTTCAGCAGAAACCGTGTGAGAACAATGGCATGGTATATTCAGAAAATTGAAAGAAAACAATTGCCAAGCAAAGCTTTCCACCAAATATGAAGGTGAAATCACATCCTATGTAGAAAAGAAAGAACTTAAGGAATTTTTTAAAACAAAACCAAATCTACAAGAACTTTTAAGGGACATCCTCCACAAAAAGACATCAAAGGCAGGTGGATAAACCATAGTAAACAGAAAAAACAGCAAAAGAAACGTGGCAAAATGACAATGATAAACTGTCAATAATCACAACTTAATGGAGTAAATACAACTGTCAAGAAAAAATGAGTAGTAGAATGGATAAAAAAGCAAAGCCCATTAATATGTTGTGTACAAGAGACACATCTAAGAAATTAAGAAAAAGACTCAAAATCAAAGGCTGTGGGGAAAACCATACCACAAATCAAGTGGCATCCACAGAAAAGCAGGAGTGGCAAATAGTAATCATTGATAAAATAGAATTTAGAATAAAAATCACAATAAACAATAAGGAAGGGCACTATATAATCGTTAAAGGCACCGTAGATCAATAAGACATAACATTGGGCAACATTTATGCACCAAATGATAGGCCTACTAAATACATAAAACCAATGTTAACAGAATTGAAGAATGAAATAGACAGCAATAGTGGTAGGAGACTTTAACACACCAAAGGATAGATCAAGTGAAAAGGAAAAGAAAAGAGATGCAGAAAATCTAAGCTACACATTTAGCCATCACAATCTTGTGGATGCATTCTAAGTACTGCATCAACTAAAGTTCAATGTACTTTCTTCTCAAGTGCAAAGGGCACATTTTCCAGAATTGATTACATATTATGGCACAAACAAGCCTCAACAAATTGAAAAACATTGAAAGAATACATAGGTTCTTCTCAGACCACAGAGCCACACAACTAGAAATTAAGTACAATAAAATAAAACTTCTAAAACTACCCACATGGAAGATAAATAACACACTGAAAGAACAAAACATTGGGTTATAGAAGAAATAAAGAATGACATAAAAAATTCCTTGAAACAAATGATAACGAACATACAACGTACCAAAACTTCTGGGATGCAGGTGAGGCAGTCCTCAGGGGACAGTTCATAACAATAGACAAACTCACCAAATATGATGAAAGAAGGAAAATTAATGATCTAACTCAACACTTCATCAAACAGAAAAAGAACAACAATCTGATACCGCAGTCTCTAGAAGCAAAGAAATGATAAGAATAAAAACCGAAATAAATGAGACAGGAAACAAAAAAAAACAATTGAAACCATCAACAAAACAAGTAGCTTGTTCTTCAAAAGGGTCAATAAAATTGATCATCCATTGGAAAGTTTAACAAAAGAAAAAATAAGACACAAATGTTTGTTAAATAATGATAGACATAACATCACAAAAGAATCAGAAAATTAAATCTATATTATTTAGGTTGTTAACAGTAACAGCTTGCCGAGCTCCACAATCAATAATTTTGACACCAGCAGTCAGGAAATCAAAAGGTGAAGTGCATTAGGTAAATCTGCTCTCAAGGACCTTTCCAGAGTACTGAAAAGCAACGACGTTAGTCTAAAGTGTGCCTGATTCAGTCCATCGTCTTTGAAATTACTTGCTATACATCAGAGAGCTGGATAGTGACAAAGAATGATAGAAGAAGAATTGATGCCTTCGAGTTTTGGTGCTGGAGAAGAGACTTGAACATATCATGGACTACCAAGAAAATAAATAATTCTGTCTTCGAGAGAGTAAAATGATGTTTCTCCCTGGAGGCTAAGATTTTGAAGCTCTGACTCATATACTTTGGGTATGTGTCCAGGAGGGACCATTCCTTGGAGAAGGACATCATGCATCATGCTCAGAAGGCAGGAGAGGAAGATCTCAGATGAGATTAATTGATACAGTAAAAGGGCAACGAAGGTAGGTGTATCAGAGTCAGCTCAGGACAGGGCAAGCTTCAGAGTTATTGTACATAGGGGTGCTATGAGTCATAGATGACTTGACAGCACATAAAAACAACATATTCTGACCAATTTTAAAACTTAGAGGAAATGGAAAAGTTCTTTGAAACTCTCTACCCAGGTGGACCCTGACAGATGTAGAACACTTCAACAGACTCAACAAGAAAGAAGAAATTGAGCAGGTCATAAAAAGACACCCCCACAAAATAAGTACTGGACCAGATAGCTGCCTGGCTGAATTCTGCCAAACATTCAGAGATTTATTGTCAATTCTACATAAATTATTTTTTTAAAAAATAGAAGAAACACTCCCATAAACATTCTACAAAACTCTAATATCAAAACCAGGAAAAGATATTTTGTTGTTATGTGTCATCATGTTGATTGTGATTCATAGCGACCCTATGTACAACGTCTCTGACCTCTTCTTTATCCTGAGCCAAACTTACAGTCTCTGACACACCTCTCCCAGTTACTCTAGTCACTGAATCAATCCAGCACATAAAATGCCATCCCCCCTTTTGCTGTCCTCCCAATCTCCCAAGCATGATGTCCCTCTTCAAAGATTGAGTCCTCATTGCAATATGCCCGAAGTATGTCACATGAAGCTTCAGAATCTTTGTCACCAAGGAGCAGCCTGGTTTCACCCTCTCTAGGGTGAACTTGTTTGTTCTCCTAGAGATCCTACCAAAGAGAAAACTGCAGGCAAATATCTCTTCCTGAACAAAGATGCAAAAATCCTTAACATAATTTTAGCCAATAGAATTCAAAAGCACATCAAAAAAATAATCCATCATGACCAATGAAATTCATAACATGTATGCAAGGATGGTTCAACAAAAGAAAAACAATTAACATAATTCACCACATTAACAAAGCAAATAATAAGAACCATATGGTCCTAGCAATTGATGCAGAAAAGACATTTGACAAAATCCAACATCTTTTCCTGATTATAATACCTAGCAAAATTGGGATAGAAGGGAAATTCCTCAACATAGCGAAAGGCATACATGCAAAATCAAGAGCCAATATCAATCAAAGTGAAGAAAGACTTAAAGCATTTTCCTTGTGAAGAGGAATCAGACAAGAATGCCCTCTATCATCACTTACATTCAATATTCTACATTCAATATTCTATTGGAAGTTGTTGTTAGGATGATACAACAAGAGAAGAAAATTAGATAAGCAAAGAGATGGGTAAACTGTTGGTAAATGCAGATATGATAGTGTACACAGAATACCCTAAAGTCTCAACAAAACAAAAAAATCTCTTAAAGCTAGTAGACCAATTAGTAAAATTAGTAAGATTACTTTATGATAACAAAGAAAACTGTTGTTGTTGTTGTTGTTGTTGTTATGTGCCGTCGAGTCGTCTGCGACTCATAGCGACCCCATGTACAACAGCCCTATTTGATAGAAGTGAAGTGGTATCCTGCTGGAGGGTGGAGCTGAGAAATAAGTGGGTCAAGGCACTGGGCTAAGGGCAGGGACTACACTGTAACTAATGGTCAACTCCAAAATGAGGGATTTATCTTTCACTACTCCACAATTTGCTGTCTGTCAGATACTCCTCTAAATCTAAACATTCAGATTAAGAAAACAGTAATGTCCAAAGAAGAACTTCATTCAGAGAAAAAACAGGAGTTGGAACAGCGGTTACTAGAAGTCAATAATCGGTTGAATTCTGGAAAAATCAAAGAAAGACTAAGAAGACTGAATCACCCCAGGCACTTGGAATCAGTTCCCGATTGAGCGATAGCAGCAGTAGCAGCAGTAGCAGCAGTAGCAGCAGCAGCAGCAGCTCATCAGAATCTGAAAGTAGTAGTGATTCAAGTTCTTCAGACAGCAGTGATTCTGAATCAGATAAAACTCCTAAATTTACTGGAGTGAAACAGAATGACTTTTCTTCTAAAGAGAATATGAAGATACAATCTTCTTTGCAAGATACCACCTCAGTCCATCAGGTGCCACATTCATGTGGAATACCACCAAACCACCACCAGCCAGCATCTAATCATAAAAAATGTGATAAGTTACAGAGTGTGAAAAACACTTCACCTTTACAAACTCTGCCTCCCTCGGGTAAGGCAAAGTTACTAGAGTATACCACCAACAAGCAGATTATCCAGTAGTTGGATTTAAGAGGAGAAGAGCTTATTGGAGACATTTGATATGCTATAGCATGTCTACTTGAAAACGTTTAAGATACAACTAGAAATAAGATTCTATTTAATAGAATAATTTTTTAAAAATTTAATTTAGATATTAGCTATAGAAGTTATTCATATCAGGAGCTCTAGTGGCCTAGTGGTAAGGAGCCATGCTGAAATCCCAAAGAAGTTATTCATATCTTTGGGTGATGTTAACATACTCTGTGCTAACTAGAAGATTGGCAATTTGAGGCCTCTCATAGGTATATTAGAAGAAAGGTCTGATGTTACGGCACTTAGAAAATCGGCTATTAAAAATCCTCTGTAGCACAGTTCTACCCTGGCATACTTGGAGTCCCCATAAATTAGAATCCCCTGGATGGCATTGAGTTTGGGAGGAGCCACTTGATAGCATGAAAACACTTAGAAATACAGAAAATAATTCTAGGAAACAAAATTTAAAAAAAGTAGAAGAAATAAAAAAAGATGAATGAAGAGATAAAGGTAGGAAGGCAGGAAGAAAAATTCTCTTAATAGAAACCAAAGAAGATAGGCTGTAATGAAAGAAATACCACCAATAAATAGTATCACATACTTCAGAGTGATAACTTAGGATAAGGAATGAAGAGGGAGAATTTAATTTGGCAAAGATAGCCATCATTCAGGGAGTTTATTATACACCGAGAAGTAACTAAAATTAAGTATAGTGAATGTAAACCACCATCTCATGAAACTTTGTTGAGTGGGATGGGAATCTACATGTGGCTTTATAGGGAGATAAATCTGAGAGGTGTGGGAGGGTGGCTAGAAATGCTTTATTTTTTAATGAGAAATATTTGAACATACTGAAGACTGGTTAGAGGAACCACATAGGAGAAAGATGCTAATTTTGTTGTTGTTGTTGTTGTTATTTTGTCTTGTTAGAATAAATCTGTAGATGAATTGATACAGATATCCTTGGAAAAATTAAAACCAATTGGAAAAAAACTTTAGACACATGTTCATTTTTTCCTATTTTGAGCAAACACCCTATGAAAAGTTAGGCTTTTACTATTACATGTATTAAAGATCATAAAGATGGCACAGGATAGGTAAGGTTCAGATCTATTGTTCATAGGGATGCTATGAGTAAGTAGTCAACTCAGTAGTCAATGGCAACAATAACAAATTATGGATTGAATTATAACCCTCAAAATTACGTTGCAAATTCTAGCTTCTGTGCCTGTGGTTAAAAATATCATTTAGGCATAGAATTTAATTTGTCACGTCAATAAAATAGGTATGATACAGTGTAGGGTATAGTGTAGTATAAGGGTGTAAGACTGAGTCACTCTTTTGAGATATAAAAAAGGATTAAACATGAGAAAGAGGAACAATAGGAAAGAGGGAGAGGTAGAAAGGAGAAGAGAGAAACAGAGACAGAGAGAAATAGAGGGAGGTGGATATCAAGAGTGATGGAGTCTCCAAGCAACCAAACGGGAAGCAGGGCTGAAGAAGCAAGAACATTTCTCCAGAGCTGAATGAAGGGGAAAGACTTCCTCCAGAGCTGGTGCTCCAAATGCAGACTTCTATCATCCTCAACTGAAAAATAAATTTGTTGAAACCTTCAAAAAAAAGAAAATTAAAAAAAAAAGACAGACTAGGAAGAAGGATTGGCCATCCACTTCCGAAATGGCAGGCCTCTGAAAACCCTATGTACAACACAACACACGTAGACGAACAGAAACGGCTACCTAGGTACAACTGTTAAGCATGGAAATACAAAGGAAGAGGAACAGTTGTAAGCAGACACTAGTGATTGGAACATGGAATGTGAGAACAATGAATGTAGGAAAATTAGAAATTGTTAAGAAAGAAATGGAATGCATAAATATTGGCATACTAGGCATTGGAGAGATGAGATGGACTGGCATGGGGCATTTCAAGTCAGATGATCATATGGTATATTATTCTGGGGATGAAAAGGTGAGGAAAAATGGAGTTGCTTTCATAGTCAAAAAAGAAATTTCTAGGTCCATCTTGAAGTACAACATTGTGAGTGATAGGATTATATCCATACGCTTACAATGAAGTCCAGTGAACACTACTATCATCCAAATATATGCACCAACAACCAGAGCCAAAGAAGAAGAAATAGATGATTTCTACCAACTCTTACAGGCAGAGATAGATCGAACATGCAATCAAGATGCATTGATAATAATGGGCGACTGGAACGCAAAAGTTGGAAACAGGGAAAAAGAATCAGTAGTTGGAAAACATGGACTTGGTGACTGAAATGAAGCTGGAGATAGAATGATTGAATTTTGCACAATCAATGACAAAGAAAACTAAGAGAATAAAACTAAGAAAGCAATATTATTTACAATTGCCAACCACAAATTGAGATACTTCAGAGTGAACCTAAGTAGCAACACAAAAGACCTGTACAAAGAAAACAACAGAACTTTACAGTGAGATACAATAAAAGACCTAGAAAATTGGGAAAAAAAATATGTCCTGTTCATGGACAGAAGGACTCAATATTGTGATAATGACAATCATACCAAAAGCTATCTGCCTATTCAATACAATCTCAACACAAATACCAAGATCATTTTTCAAGGAGATCAAAAGGGAAAGTATCAAGTGTATTTGGAGAGGAAAGAGACCTTTGCAATAATCAAAGTACCTCCGGAAAATGAAAATGAAGTGAGAGGTATAGCACACCCTGATCCCAAAACCTACCACACAGAAGTTGTAACTAAAAACACTATGCTACTAGTACAATGACAGGCCCATAGACCAGATCAAGAACCCAGAAATGGACCTATCTGTCTATGATCAACTGATACTGGATAAGGAAATAAATCCTATCATACGGTGAAATGATGATCTCTTCAACAAATCTTGCTGGTAAAACTGGACTGATACTTGCAGAAAGTTGAAACAGGATCCACATCACACACCATACACAAAAACCAACTCAAGGTGGATCAGAGGCCTGAGGATAAAGCCAAAAAACCATAAATCTCATAAGAGACAAATCGGGATAAAGTTTAGAAGGCCTAGTCTATGCTATAAAGAGACTACCAAATACAGCCAGAAATGCACAATCTGGTAAGGATGAAACTAGTGAATGAGACCTTCTAAAGATTAAATCTCTGTGCTCATAAAAGACTTTTACTGACTGGGAAACAAACATCTGGCAACACCATCTCAGACAGGAGTCTCATAACAAAAGTTTACAAAATACTCCTGGATATTCAGAAGAAAAAGACTATAACCCAGTTACAAAATGGGCAAAATACATGGAAAGTCTTTTTACAGAGGAAGACATTTGGATGGCCAATAGACACATGAAGAATTGCTCAAAATCACTGGCAGTAAGAGATGCAAATTGAAACCACAAGATATCATCTTAACCCAAGTAGCAGTGGTAAACTTTATCAGGGCACCAAGCAATAAATGTTGTAGGAGATGTGGAGTGGTCGGCACTCTCATATGCTGTTGTTGAGATTAAATGGTATAATCACTCTGGAAGACAGTGTTACATTTCCTCAAAAAAGTTGAACATAAAAACTTCATATGACCCAGCTATTCCACTACGACGAATATACCCCAAGGTAATTAGAACTGACTCCATATGACTCAGCCATTCCACTACTAGGAATATACCCCAAGATAATTAGAACTGAGACACAAAGGGAGATCTGTACACCGATGCTCATAGTAGCCTTATTCACCATCAAAAGACTGTGGAAACAGCCCAAATGTCCAACTACAACTGAATGGAATGTGAAATTATGGTACAATCACCCAGTGGAATACTATGCAACACTCAGAAGCAATTATTTGGAAAAATATTACTTAATTTGGGAGAGATTGGAGAGCATTATTATGCTGAGTAAAGTAACTCAATCTAATAAGAACAAATACTGCATATGACTATTAATGTAAAAATAGAAGGATAACTAGTACAACTGCTATGAGGATCCAGAGGGGGAAGGGGTGTGAGCAGAGGGATGAGGATGAATAGGGGTAAAACCACAGAGTTGCACATATTGGTGGGCAAAGGGAGAGGGTGAAGGAAATGGGAAGAGTCTGGCAGGGACCTGAAAAGATTGGGTAATGATGGACACAGTCCAATGGTGATTAACTTTATAAAACATAATACTTGAGAAAGTGGAGGGACAGTGCAGGAGAGGAGACCCTTGATGAAATGGATTGGCTCAGTGACAGGGGTAATGGGTGTGTGTGTGTCAGAGACAATAATGTTGGCTCAGAATAGAGTAGGGTATATAGGGTCTCTATGCGTTGCAGGAAACTTGATGGTACATAACAAAAACAATGCATGGTAATGATTGTATGAAACACAATACAAATGAAGAATAGTGTGAAACACAAAGTATACAAATTTTGAGAACAAACCAACATAAAAATTTTAAAAAAAAACCTAATAAACAGACCACAAGGAAAAGCAATCCTAATTTTATTCATGTAAGTGTAGAGCTAAGTGGCACTTTAAGGGTAAATGTAAGTCAAAATCATCTTGTTTGGATCCACAACACTCTTGGTACCAGCAGTCAGGAGGTAAGGAAATGCATTGCACTGGGAAAATCTGCAGTTATGGACCTTTCCAAATTATTGAGGAGTAGTGATGTCAGTTTGAAAACTAAAGGGCATCTCATTCAGGCCATGGTCTTTCTGATAACTAAATATGCATCTAAGAGCTGGACAATGAATAAGAATAACAGAAAATGAATTGATGCCTTTGAGTTGTAGTGTTGGAGAAGAGCACTGAAGATTCCATGAACAGCCAAGAGAATGAACAGATATGGTGTAGCCAGAGTGCTCTTTGGAGGCAAGAATGATGAGGCTTCGCCTCACATATTTTGGACATGTTGAGAAGAAGTGCTATTCCTTGGAGAAGAACATCATTCTTGGAAGGGTGGAGGGTCAACAAAGGAGAGGAAGACCCTCAGCCAGGTGGATTGATATGGTGACTGCTGCAATGGGCTCTTGTGAGTCAGGAAGAGTGAGGATGGCACAGAATAGAGCAGGGTTCAGATATTTTGTTCATGAGTCCTCTATAAGTCATGCTCAACTTGACTGCACATAACAACAACAACATATTTACCAATAAACTGTTTTTCTAAAATTTTTTTTTAAATCTTACTATTTTGTGTGTGTGTGTGTACTGTCAAATCAGATCTGACTGGTACAGGAGGAGATTGTTCCTCCTTCTCCAGCAAAGTATCTGGTGGATTTGAACTACTCACCATTGGGATTGCAGTGCAGCTTCTTGCCACTAGGCCACCAGAGCTTGCCAATAAACTGCTTTAAAAAAAAAATTATAACAATTGAGAACACATTGTGATATTTTCTAAAATTTTGTAAGTTATACTATATAAATACAACGTAGTTACAATATGTTAGTTACAACTTAGTAGATACATTAAATAAATATTAATAGTTACATTTAAAAATGTTTTTAAAATTTTAAAAAGTAAATTCACACTCAACATCAAGGAGACAAAGATTATCACCACTGGGCCAATTAGCAGAAGAGATTGAGGTTGTTAATAATTACAGTTTGCTCAGCTCCACAATCAGCACTTTTTTTTATTGTGTTGCAATACCTTTATTTGAGGCTACACAATCAACACTTTTGGCACCAGCAATTACGAAATCAAAACATGAATTGCATTAGTTAAATCTGCTGTCAGAGACCTTTCTAAAGTACTGATAAACAATGATGTTAGTCTAGAGACTAAGGTACGCCTGATTTAGGCCATGGTCTTCACAGTTACTTGCTATGCTGGACAGTGATTAAAGATAACAGAAGAAGAATTGATGCCTTTGAGTGTAGAGCTGGAAAAGAGTCTTGAACATACCATGGACCGTCAAGAAAACAAGTAGATTTGACTTGGACAGGGTGAATCCAAGTTTCTCTTTGGAGGCTAGGATTTTTAAGCTCTGTCTCACATACTTTGGGCATGTGATCAGGAGGGTATGATCTTTGGAGAAGGACATAATGATCAGAAGGGTAGAGGGACAGCACAGGAGAGAAAGACCTGGATGAGATGGATTGATACAGTAATTAGGGCAACAGGATAGGTATACCAGAGTCAGTGAGACTGGCTCAGGACAGATCAGGCTTCAGAGCTATTGTACATATTGTACATATTGTTCTCGATGAGTCAATAGTGACTCAATGGCACATAGCAACAACAACAAAAATAAGAAAAGGTCACTACAAAAACAGAAGAGAATGAATAAAACAAAACAAAACATGAAAAAACAACCCAACCCAACCAAGATGGATGTCAGAAGTGACTCTGAAAATTACACCAGAATATTGAGAGGCCAAATCTAAGGGATTAATAGATACCAAAGTAAAAAAGCTGATCCAAAGGATTTTACAGGGTAGCTCAAGAAAGCAAGGTAAAGTAATATAACAGAATATGGAGAGAGCTAGAACTGGAGAATAAATGGAGAAGACATCACTTAGCATTTCTCAAGCTGAAAAAATTGAAAGACAAATTTAGACCTCACGTTTCAATACTTCAATACTGAGAGATGCTGTGGGCACAATCCTGAATGACCCAGGAGGCATCTAAAGAACATGGAAGGAATACACAGAATCACTGTACCAAAAAAGAACTGATTGATAATGAAATATGTCAGGAAGTACCATATAATCAAGAGCCAAAGTAAGAAGTTGAAGCTGCACTGAAGACATTGGCAAAAATTAAGAGTCCAGGAATCTATGGAATACCAACTGACATGTTTAAAACATTATTGCAGCCCTGGACAGCTCACCAGTCTCTCCTAGGAAGTTAGGAAGATAGCTACCTGGCCAACTGCCTAACAGAGATACATATTTGTTCCTATTTCCAAGAAAAGTGATCCAATAGAATGTGGAAATTATAAAACAGTATCTTAGATATCACATGTAAGCAAAATCTCTGTCTTTCTGTGTTTCATTGATTATGCAAAGGCATTTGACTGTGTGGATCATAACAAACTGGCTGACTCTGAGAAGAATGGGAATCCTAGAACACTTGATTGTGCTAATGTGAAACTTATACTTGGACCAAAAGGCAGTTGTCAGAACAGAGCAAAGAAACACTGCATGATTCAAAATTAGGAAGAATGTACGCCAGGGATGTGTCCTATCTCCATACCTTTTCAAGCTATATATAGAATAGATTATCCAGGAGGCTGGACTCTATGAGGAGAAGTGTGGCATCAGAATTAGTGGAAGATCCATCAATAATCTGCATTATGCAGATTACACAACCCTGCTTGCTGAAAATGAGGAGGACCTGAAGTGCTTGCTACAGAGGATCAAGGACTTCAGCCTTCAATATGAATTAAGGCTCAATATCAAGAAGGCAAAGATTCTCACCACTGGGCTAATTGGCAGCATCAGGTGGATGGTGAAGAGATTGAGATTGTTCACAACTTTAGTTTGCTTGGCTCCACAGTCAACATTCTTGGCAACAGCAGCCAGGAAATTAAAAGACATATTGCAATGGGGAAAGTCTACTGTTAGGGACCTTTCCAGGGTACTGAAGAGCAATGGTGTCACTCTGGAGACTAAGATGTACCTGATACAGGCCATGATCTTTGCAATCACTTGCTATGAGTCAGAGAGCTGGACAATGACAAGGAAGGATAGAAGGTGAATTGATACCTTTGAGTTGTGGTGCTGTAGAAGAGTATTGAATGTACCATGGACTGCTAAGAAAACAAACAGGTTCATCCTGGAGGAGGTTAAACTCGGATGCTCCTTAAAGGCAAGGATTCTGAGGCTTTGTCTGACATACTTTGGACATGTTGCAAGGAGGGAGGAGTCCTTGGAGAGAGACATCATGCCTGGGGTGGGGGGGTTGGAGGGAACAGGGCAGGATGGGAAGTCCTTCCATGAGGTGGACTGATTCAGTGACTGGGTTAATCTGAGTGAGTGTGTCTGAGACAGTAAGATTGGCACACGACAAATCAGGGTTTAGGGCTGTTGTACATAGGGTCACAAGCGAATTGATGGCACACAACAACAACAACAACAAGCAAAATATCACTAAAGATCACCCCAAAACGGTTAGAATAATGTTGCTATGAACATTGGTGTACAAATCTCAATTTGTGCCTCAGTTCTCATATTCTCAGGGTATATTCCAAGTAGTGGAATAGCTGGGTCATATGGAATTTCTATGTTCAACTTTTTGAGGAAGCGCCAAACTACCTTCCAAAATGTTTGCACCATTTTACAATCCACCCACAATGTATAAGAGTTCCTTTCTCACCACATCCTCTCCAACATCTACGACTTGCTGCCCTCTTAAACTTTGCCACTCTTACTGGAGTGAGATAGTACCCTATAGTGGTTTTGATTTGCATCTTATTGCCAGTGATTTGGAGCATTTCTTCATGTGTCTGTTTACCATTTGAAGAACATGGAAACAGCCCAAATGTCCAACCACAAATGAACAGATTGAGAAATTATGGTACATTTGTTGTTGTTTGTTGTTTGATGCTGTCAAGTCGTAGATGACTCATAGCGACTCTATGAACGAACGGCCTGAGCATTGTTCGTACATAGAGTTTCCAGAGGCAAGCCATTTTGGAAGTGGATGCTGCTCCTGCTTCCAAGCTTGATTTCATCGGGAAGCTCCAGCCAGCACTGTCCACCATGGGTACCCATTACCACGACTGGCACATCACTGTCACAGTCTTCAGCATCACAGCAACCACGAGTTACCTCTGTACAGCAACGCACAGACCAGTGTTATACCACCTAGAAGAATGTTTTCCAGGAAAACAATTTGAACCTGGCCAAAGGCCACAGATGAAAATCACCCACCTTCGGTTTGGGAGCATATTTACACAATAGAATAATATGCAGCACGCAGGAATGATAACTAACTAACTTGGGAGGAACTGGAGAACATAATACAGTCCCATAAAGAGAAATGTTGTATAAAACTGTTTTTGTAGAATGAGTATAAGAATCCAGGAAGGTAGGAGAGGCTGGAAGCAGAGGGATGTGGATGTGCAGGGAGTAGGGGGGATTCATCATTGGGTTGTACTGTTGATGGGTGGGAAGGTGAGGGGAATTGAAAGAATTTGTTCAAATTTTGTATTTGAATTTTGTAACTAAACTAGTAGAAAAATAAGGAATTTTAAAAAACGGGGGGGGATGGCTATAATAGTGCATTGAGAAAAAACTGCCAGAAGTCCAGGTTGGTTTTAGAAGAGGCTGTGGCACCAAGGATATCATTACTCATGTCAGAGGGATCAAGCTTGAAAGCAAAGAATGACAGAATAATGTCTATTTGTGCTTTGTTGATTATACAAAGGCATTTTACTGAGTGGATAGTAACAAATTATGGCTATTATTGAGAAGACTGGAAATACCAGAACATTTAATTGTGCTCATGCAAAACTTATACCTATTGCAAGAGGCTGTTGTACAAATAGCAAGAGGACGCTATGTGGTTTAAAATCAGGAATGGTGTATGTCAGAGTTGTATGCTCCCTTCACATCAATTTACTATGTATAGTGAGTAAATAATTCAAGAAACTGTGTTCTATAAAGAAGAGTGTGGTATCATGATCAGTGAAAGACTCTGTCATCAACAACTTTCATTATGCAAATGACACAATCTTCTTTGCCGAAAGTGAGGGAGACTTGAAGTGTTTGTTGTAGAAGATCAAAGAGTATAGCCTTCAGTATGGATTATTTCTCAGCCCCAAGATACAAAAATTATCACTACTGGACTGATCGACAACATCATACCAGAGAAGAAAAGATGGAAACTGTCAACAACTTCATCTTATTTGGATTGACAATAAACATTCTTGGTACCAGCAGTCAGGAGATCAGGAGACTTATTGCAATGGGAAAAGAAAATCTGCAGTCAGGAACTCTCCAAATTACTGAGGAGCAATGATATCAGTGTGAGGACTAAGCTGCATCTGATTCAGGCATGATCTTTTCATCCACTTGCTATGCATCTGAGAGCTGGACAATGAATAAAGATGACAGAAGAATTTATACCTTTTTGAGTTGTAGTGTTGGATAATAGTGCTGAATATTCAATGGACTGTCAAAAGAACAAACACATTTGTCTTGGAAAAAGTACAGTGTGCTGCCTGGAGGCAGAGATGACAGTTTCATCTCACATACTTTGGGCATGTTTTTTAGGAGAGGTTATTCCTTGGAGAGGTACATCATGCTTGCAAAGGGAGGGTTGGTAATAAAGAAGACTCTCCAACAGATAGGTTGACACAGGGAATAATACAAAGAGCTTAAATCTATCAGAAATTATGATGATAGCACAAGATAGGACAGGTTTAAGATCTGTAGTTCATGGGGGTGGGGGAAGAGCTAAATTGTGCTCAGTTCAACAGCACCTAACAACAAGAATAACATTCTTGGCTTCCACTGTTGTTGTTGCTGTTATGTGCCACCAAGTCTCCTGCAACTCCTAGCAACCCTATGTACAATAGCTCTGAAGCCTGCTCTGTCCTGAGCCAATCTTACTGACTTCAATAAGCCTACCCCCATTGTCCTGTTGTTGTTGTTATATGCCGTCGAGTCACTTACAATCCATTGTCCTAGTTACTGTTAATCTACCTAGCTAATCCATCTCATTCGGGGTCTTCCCCTCCTGCACTATCCTTCTACCCTTCCAAGCATGATGTCTTTCTCCAAGGATGCCCAAAGTATGTGAGACAGAGCTTCAAAATCCTAGCCTCCAAGGAGAAACTTGGTTTCTCTCTCTTCAAGACAGACCTTTTTGTTTTCTTCGCAGTCCATGGTATGTTCAAGATTCTTTTTAAGCATCACAACTCAAAGGCATCAATTCTTCTGTTATCCTTAGTCATTATCCAGCTCTCTGAAGCGTAGCAAGTAATTGTGAAGACCATGGATTGGATCAGGCACACCTTCATCTCTAGAAGTTCTGAGGGATAGAATAATATCCAAACACAAAGAAGACCTGTTAATACCACTATCATTCAAATTTATGCACCAACAACCTGAGGCAAAGAAGAGGAAATAAATTATTTCTACTGACTTTTTGCAGTCAGAAATTGACTGAATGAGCAATCAAGATGCATTAGTAAAAATGGGTGGCTGAAATGAAAAAAGTTGGGAACCAGGAAGAAGGATCAGTCATTGGAAAACATGTACTGGGTGACAGAAAATGAGTTTGGGAATACAAATTATAGAATTCTGTACAGTGAATGATTTATGCATAGAAAATACTTTTTATAAGAAACATAAACACAGGCTATGTACATGGATTTTACCTGATGTTATGCACAGGAATCATATTTATAATTTCTGTGCAAGAAATTGTTTAAAGTTCAATATCAGCAGTCAAAACTAGGCTAAGTGCTGATTGCATAACAGACCCCATCAACTATTCATATGATAGTTCAAATTAAAGCTAAAACTAAAGAAGGTCTCCACTGTAGCCATGACCAATTTCCCTGTTTTGAATTTGAAAGTGATAGTTTACATTCTTTCCCATAAAATAAAGAAGAAAATTAAAAATTTAAATTAGACATAGTAAAATTAAGCAGATTCTCCAAAGTAATGCAATATTGGGTTTACAATTCCAAATCCAGTGTCCTTCCCATCACAGATGAATAGGAACAAATGAGATAATTTTGGGAAATATCCAGATAATTTTTTTTCTGACTCTATATTCTTTTAGGAGTTCTGGTGGCCTAGTAGAAAGGTTGTATTACAAACATAGCAGCAGTTAAATTGAATAAACCAGCTGCTCTCACGGGTAAAGATGGACAACCTTCTCCCATGAAATTTACAACCTATGAAAACCCACCTGAAGGTCAGCTGTGACTTGGTTTTTACTCAGTGGCAATGAGAATATTATTTTAGGATCCCATATGGTATCATAATGTGTAAAATTTTCAACCAAAAAATGGTGGTTGGAATCCACCAGGGATGTCAAAAAAGAAAGATGGGCAGTATTATTCTGTAATGTCTTACACCTTTAGAAATGTTATGGAGAGTGACTCTGAGTTAAAATTAACTCAATGGCTGTGAAGTTTTTATGCTTACATTAACATGTATTACTAAAACTACAAAACTTTTACAGCATATTCATTATTTTTATAATACCATTACATAGAGTAATTGGGTAAAATAGAGGATTCACAAAAATGAGATAAACTTTCAATAAGATGAACAAGATAGGTACAACAACAAAGTGAAACATGTCAATTATCATAAAGAAAATGCAGTACTGGACAGCATTTCATCTGTTATATGTAAGGGCTGTGAATCTGAGCCAACCTGTCAGCAACTAACAACACTATTTTGAACAGTGTAGACTCCAGAGCAGTAGCATTGGTACTATCTGAGAAATGAATAGAAATATAAATTCTCTGTCTCACTACAGACCTAAATAACTCTGGAGGGAAAAATGAGCAATTCATGTTTGTAGAAGTCCTTTAGTTAACTCTGATGTATACTCATGCTTGACAAACATTGACTATGTTTTCAAAACATTATTTAAATTATATCTATTGAAGAATATAAGTTAAATGTAGGTGATTTATTAATATAGAAAAAAAAGTTTTAAAACTCTATTGTGCAGAAACCTAAAACTTCAAGAATTAGTCTCACTCCAAATATACAAACATCCTGAAAATACCTCAGTGCAAATAAAGGATTTTATTTTATCTACTCCCTGCCCTCTACTCCTCACCTAAGAACACAGTTTAAATGTTTGACTCTGGCACTGGGCCCTTGCTTGTTGGACAACAATAAAATGTAGGGGTCCTCTCTTATAAAATTATTCACTAGGATGATGTGTGGGATTTGCCCTTATTTGGGGTATGGAAGTAGTTTAAACATGCCCTGGTGTAAAATAGCTGTTGCCAGTTATGTAAACCCAGCTTAGGTTGCAACACTTACCTTGAGCACCAAGACCCAGTGGCTTCTTAGTTGCCATATGGGAAGGATGGCCTGATAAGGCTTCTACATTTTCACAGTCACAGAGCAGCCATTACAACCTTGAGCACAAATCTTAAGGACAGTCAGAAGCACATGTGATTTCCTTGCTAATGAGATACTGAATTTCAGACAGGTGATACTGTCTGATGCATCTGCTTAAAGCAACCTTGACCCACATCTGTGAAAATCATTGTTGTCACCATTAGACCAATCTTCCCATTGAATAGGTGAGAGGATGATTTACTGAGATGCCCTTCCCCCAAGGGTCTATGTATTCCTCAGCCACGCCTATGGAAATCTACCAACATCCACTAAACAACAGACCTCCATTTAATGAACATGTATAACATGTCACATTTCTGTATATACTTTCAGTTCGTAATGTGAAACATAAAAGCACTAAAGTGAACATAAAGCACTAAAGCATAAAAGCAATAAAGTTCACTATTTATGAACATAAAAGCACTAAAGAAATTTTGTCACCAGAGAGACAATGTAAAGGGTCGTCTGTCGTTAGCAGGGAAAACACAGTGATAGCCTTGGCTGGGAGGAGAGTTCAGGTATTGCATAAGTAGTATGAAAACAATGAAATGTATAGCTTTTTGTTTCCCTGTTTGTGACATCTACATGGCTGGTTGTTGGGTAAATCTGGTAAGAATATCAATGTGTAACCCATTCAGTAAAGAAGTTTTAGATGCAGGTGCTCCTAAATAGTCAGTATCATTTTAAAATGGTATTGACAAACAGGCCACAGATGGGAATTTTCATTACACATAGTGCTCCTTGTGTGTTTATTTAAATTGGAACATAGGTTACAACTCAAAAGATAGCATATAAAATATGTATTTTTGGAATTATCTTTAAAAATTCAAAAGAGCTGCATCAAAATAATCACTTTCATTTTTTTAATGAGAAAAGATTTGAACGAGCATTCATTCCATTGAAGAAGATATGTAAATGTCTTACAAGCCCTCCCTCAAAATTGTCAATATTTTTTCAACATCATTGTTGTTGTTGTTATGTGCCGTCGAGTCGCCTGCGACTCATAGAGACCCTATGTACAACAGCCCTAAACTCTGCTCTGTCTTGACACTCCCAACCGGAATTACTCATTCTAAAACAGCCCACTGTCATGGAGTTGATTCTGATCATCGAGACCCTGTAGAGTAGAACTATCTAGAGGTTTTCTAAGGCTGCAAATATTTGTAGAAGCAATTGTCATGCCTTTTTTTCTGGTGATACAGCTTAGATTAGAAGCAGGAACATATCAATTATTAGTAAAATACTTTAACCACTGTGCCTCTAGGGCTCTTTCATTATTTTCTCATTCACCCATATTGTTGAGTTAGTCTCAGCTTATAGCAACCTCCTATCAGGTTTCCTAGGCTGCACCCATTCATGGGAGAAGGCTGTTCATATGCTTCTAAGGAGCAGATTCAAACTGCTGACCTATAGGTCTGCAATCTGGTGAGATATGCACTATCCTACCAAGGCTCCTTTGTTACTCACTGGAGAAATGGAGATTGAAATCATGAGGAATTATCACTGCACACTTATTACAATGACTTTATTCAGTGAAACAGACAATACTCACTGCTGGCAATTATGCAGAGTGACTGGAACTCTCCTACATTGCTGGTAGGACCATAAAATAGAAAAGTAACAATGGAAGTTTCCTATAAAGAAAAGATTTAACATATTATTCACGTTTCTTTTCCTGCATATTTGGCCTAAGGAAATAACAAGTGTGGTTATAGAAAGAGATATTTATAGTCACTTTATTCAAATTACAATCATCGAAAACTGGAAACAATACAAATGTTCCTTGACAGAAAAATTGATGAACAAGATATAACCAACAAAAGCAAACCTACTAACATCAGGTGGATTCTGACTCACAGAAGCACCACAGGACTCCAAAACTGTAAATCTTTATGGAAGCTGACTGCCACATCTTTCTCTCACAAAGAACCTGGAGGATTTGAGCTACTGACCTTTTGGTTAACAGCTGAGTAGCTAACCAAAGCACTACTAGCAGTATGCTACTCAGTAATAAAAAGGAGCAATGACCTAGATGAAAGACAAATGTTTTATGCTTAGTAAAATTAGCCAAACTCAAAAGATAGAATTTTGTATGATTCCAGCTATATGATATTATAGAAAAGCTAAGCTGTCAGTCAATGGTGATGAGGAACCAGGGACAAGGAGAGGACACTTGAAATGAGGAGAAAATTTGGGACATTATGAAGTTGTACTGAATCTTTATTTTTTAATGATTACACAATTGTCTGCATTTGTAAAAAAATCATAGAATTGCATATGGCACGTGAATTCTGTCTCAATAAATTTAAATAGAAAAGGTAGGGGGGGACCCAAAAACCTGGCATCTCTGAGGACATCTTTCTGCACAACCAGACAGATGCCAAGAGGAAGCTGGAAACAGCCTCAGTTACCAATCAGGTGCCCAGCCTTTCTGATTTCTTTCACTCAGCATTAAATTCCCAGTGTTACCTTTGCAACTAACTACTCTGGAGTCTAAAATTGTTTCAAAATAAGAGGAAAAGTAATGAAAATAATCAAATCCGTGATACATGCAACAATCTGAGGGGGTGATGGAAATCACTGTTAAAATTACTATTAAAAATACTATTGAAAGCTGATGTCATCAGGGAAAATCAGAGAAATCAGGGAAAAGGACACATGTGAGGCATTCCCAACCTCAGTTCCACTGAATCAAATCCTCTGGATGTTGGACATTGTTTGGCACAGTGTTCATTCTGTCACAAATAAATACATACCTTCTCACACAGAGTATCTCACATACTCTCTTCTCACATACAGTCTCACATACACGTACTATCACAGTCAAACACATATTCATACAGTTTCACATTCATACTCTCATACTCACATTCTGTCTCATACTCTTAGACATTCACATACACTCTTACACACACATACTCTCTTAAACACTGGCATACACACACATATAGTACCTCACACACATTCTCATATACATTCTTCTCTCTCACACACACTCAAATACACACTGCTTCACACACACTTTCTCATATATACTCCTCTCTCTCTCTCTCTCACACACACACAGTGCCTCACACACTATCATTCACACACACACAGCCTCACACACACACTTTCTTATCAAATGAGGTGGTGTGTCATCATGTCCCCAGCAAAGAAATAGCAGAGAAATTTGCACTTTTCTGGCTTTTGAATTTCACATGTGGCCTTCTTGAAAAAAATAAACAATCCCAGAGTTCTAGATACTATTGCTAGAAGAACTCAAGTAGAAAGGATTAGAATTAGTCCCACCAATTCAGCATAAGAATACAGAATAATTCCTCAGAGCTCAAGATGTTGAGGAGTAACAAAGGATCAGGGAGGGTTCTAAAAGTGTCTTCTGCCACAGGGTAGATCAATGTAGCAAAAGGAACCCAGTGCCCAGAGGCTGTGTGAGGATGGGCCTGAAGATTCTCAAGTTTGTAAATAAGGAATGACTTCGTGTTATTCTTGTGGACTGATGACCACACACAGCCATGTCCTGACAAGTTTAAGCAGTAGCCTGTTTTGCTTCACCAGGTAACAGTATAGTCTCAGGAGCAAACCTCTGAAAGTTAATCTACTGCCACTTAATGGAATGAAGACGTCAAACACACATTAAATTCAATGGTAAGAGAGAATATCTATTTCTTTGATACCTAAGGTTGTAGACTATCCTTACATGCTGAGGTTCTTACTGTATTTTTGAAAGTCCAGCCCAACATAGACCAGTGGAACAGAATCAAGAACCTAGAAATGGACCCATCTATCTGGTCAGCTGATATTCTACAAGGAAATAAACCCTATCAAATTGGAAAATTACAACATCTCCAACAAATGCTGTTGTCAAAATTGGACTGCTACCTGCAGAAAGCTGAAACAAGATCCAGATTTCACAGTATACAAAAAAATCAACTTAAGGTGAATCAGAGACCTGGAGTAAAGCCCAAGACTATAAAGTTCAAAAGAAACAAACTGGGACCAAGCTTAGAAGGCTTAGACTATGGTATAAAAAGACTACCCAATACAGCCAGCTATGCATAATCTGGAGAGAATAAAATTCATGAATGGGATTTTCTAAAAAGTAAATTTCTGTGCTTATCAAAAAGCTATTTAAAAAGGTGAAATGAAAGACTGTTGACTGGGAACAAACATTTGGCAATACCATTTCAGACAGGTGTCTCATAATAAAGGTTTACAGAATACTCCTGGGCCTCCAGAAGAAAAATACTGGTAACTCAATTACAAAATGGGCAAAGGACGTGGAAAGGTGGCCAAAAGACACATAAAGAAGTGCTCAAAATCAATGGCAGTAGACAGATGCAAATCAAAACCACAAAAAGACAGCATATTACCATAAATTTTGTTGTTGATTGTCTTCGAGTTGAGCACAACTTCTAGCAACCCTATGAACAAAAGGCCTGAAGTTCCTCTACAATTATTGACATTTATCAAAGTTCATAGAGTTTCCATAGGCATGTTGTTTAGGAAGTAGATGTCACTCCTGCTTCTAAAATTACCCTAATAGCAGTGGCAAAGTTTAGCAGGGAAGCAAGCAGTTAATGTTGGTGAGGATGTGGAGAGGTGGGAACTTTTGTAAACTGTTGGTGAGATTGTAAAATGGTACAACCACTCTTGAAGACAGTTTGGCATTTCCTCAAAAAGCTGAACATAGAAATTCCATGTGACCCAACTATTCCACTACTAGGAAGATATCCCAAAGAAGTTAGAACTGAGACACAAACAGAGATTTGTACACCAATGTTCGTAACAACATTATTCACCATTGGAAGAATGAAACAGTCTGTGGTACATTCACACAATGCAGTACTATGCAGCACTCAGGAGTAATGATTTCAAAAAATATTACCTAACTTGTGAGAGGCTGGAAAGCATTATGCTGAGTGAACTAATACAGTCTCATAAGGACAAATACTGCAAAAGACCATTATTGTAAAAATAGAAGGATAACTAGTAAGACATGTACAGGAACTCAAGGAGGAGAAGGAGAGAGTGAAGGGGTGAAGATACGTAGGAGTGAAATCGCAGGGTTGCACAGTTTGGTGGGTGGAGGGAGGGGGAGAAGCAAATGGGAAGGATCCCAATAGAAAGACAGGGTAACGATGGGCAAGGTTCAAGGGTGATTGATTTTATAATGATTGTATAAAACACAATGTGAATGAGGAACAGTGTGAAACACATGTATATAAACTTTATAAGCAAACAATTTTTTTAAATGTAAAAAACAAAAAAAAAAAGAAAAAAAAAAGACTACACATTGCATTCCTTCAGTTAGGCTGTCAGAAACTTGTTGAGAAAAGTGTAACATAGCCCAGTAATTTATTTCAGCAGTTTCAAAGACTATACTTGTGACTTTTACAACCAAAAATCATTGACAGCAGATATACTAAAATGAGGACAAAAATTCATGACATTGAAGAGGAATCATCAAGTTACACTTAAATTAGAAGTGAGAACAGGCTCTGTAAAGGAGGTAGCAAACCTAATGATGGAGAAAATGCTTCAGGTCAAATTTACAGGTAAGAAAAGACCTCGTTCTGGTAAAAGGCAAGTTTTTATTGTTTCTAAATGCTGTCAAGTCAATTACCACTCATTGCAACCTTATAAAAAATCAATCTGAGCCTTGCCCTGTCCTGTACCATCCTCATTATCTCTGATATGATTGAGCTCTTTGACATTGTCACTGTGCCTATTGAGGGTCTTCCTCTCTTTTGCAAGCATTATGCCCTTTTCCAAGGACTGGCCTCTCCTAACAACATGCCCAAAGTAGGTAAGACAGTTTTGCCATCATTTCCTAAAGAAATACTCTGGTTTCATTTACTCTGAGACATATTTGGGGTTTTGGCAGTCCATAGGATATTCAGTACTCTTCTCCAACACCACAGCTCAAAGTATCAACTTCTGCAACCACTATGGAAGGCTGTATGGCAATTCCTCAAAAAGTTGCAAATAGAAATATCACTTGACCCAGAAATTCCACTACTGGGAATTTACCCCAGGGAAATCATAACTGCCACCCAAGCAAATATATGCACACCTATGTTAATTGTGGCTTTGTTCACAATAGCAAAGAGCTGGAAACAACACAAGTGCCCATCAACAAACAAATGGATAGAGAAGCTCTGGTATAGTCACACAATGGAATACTACGCAGCATTGAAAAACAAGGAACTCATGAAATATTATGCAAAATGGGTGACCCTGGAGGACATTTTGCTAAGTTAAATATCTCAGTCACAAAGGGACAAATATTGCATAGGGCCACTCTTGTAAAATGGGACTGACATCAGGGTTGAGGAAGGACAGAAAGGAAGGGAGGAATGATATATATTACATTGAAACAGATTAGGGAGAGAACTGTTTAAAAGGGGTATATGAATGGATATTCTTGTCATTACAGAATTCCACAATGAAGGCTGCATAGTGGAGTGGACTTGGGGGGAGAAATTGCATAATAATGAAGGAGGGTTTTTTTCTTTTCAAGGAGAATAGTGAA
>NW_006399922.1:6228119-6228680 GCF_000299155.1 Elephantulus edwardii | reverse complement strand
GAATCAGGGTTCCAGTTTCTCCACAACCTCGCCAGCATTTGTTGCTTGCTGTTCTGTTAAATTTTGCTATCATTGACAACTTTTAATCTCTTCTTATATTATGTTGTTGTCTATCTGACTCTGTAATGAAGATTTTTGTTTTCTTGACATTAAGATGTAATTCATATTGATGATTGTAGTTGTTGATCTTCTACGGCAAATGTTTTAAGCCTTCTTCACTTTCAGCATAATGTAACAATTATCTGTATAACGCATGTTGTTGATAAGTCTTCCTTTAATACTGATGCCACAATCTTATTCATGTTGTCCAGCTTCTAAAATTGTTTGCTCAGCATACAGACGGAATAGATATAGAGAAAGGAGAAAGTACTAGCACACATTTTTCATTATTTTTAAACCATGTAGTCAAGGACTGCAGGCTTCAATATGGATTGAGGCTCAATATCAAGAAGACAAAGATTCTCACCACTGGATCAATTGGCAGCATCAGGATGAATGGTGAAGAGACTGAGATTTTTAACAGCTTTAGTTTGCTTGGCTCCACAGTCAACACTCTTGGCA
>NW_006399922.1:6221525-6226924 GCF_000299155.1 Elephantulus edwardii | reverse complement strand
AAAAATGTCCATTGGTATTCCCTCATTCCTAGCACCTTATTTTTTGCCAATTCCTTTAGTGTATCTTGAACTTTTTTTCTTTCATTATCATTGGTAATCACATGTTACTTCCTGAAATGGTGTCAAGCCAGGCCAAGCAATTTCTTTTCTTTTTTTTTTTTGGTACAGTGGCCCTGCATTCTTTCCATCTTCATATGATGTTTCCTGCATCATTCAAGACTTTTCCCCATAACATTCTTCAAGAGCTGAAAGTAATTTAAGTATAAGGTATAGAAGGACAGAAGAGGAAAAGGCAGATAGGCTGTGACCAAACAACTGGGGCTTTGTTGGTGGAATGTGAAACTTTAGCATGTTTTTTATCTTACTAAAATACAAGAGCTGGAAAGGACTTCTGGAGGGATAGAGCATGAACAAGATTGGGCCTTCATAATACATGCCGTATAGTATGTGTAGATGAGACATTTTAGCAGTCTCCTAGGTAGATGTAAAAAAGTTCATGTTGCATTGTCAGCAGCTACCTTGTCATCAGAAGCCATGTATCTATTCCAGTCAATTAACGAGGTACCTGTCAAAAAGTTCTAATTGTGGCCTGAAATGCTCTCCTACCTGAAACACTACACTGAGGCCACTCTGCCTCGAGGCCTCAGCCCCTCCACCTGGAAGCCTCATCCCCTCTGCCTGGTGGCTCCAGCCCCATGACCCAGACCCCTGAACCAACTTCTGGGAGGACATGGCCCTGCCCTGTGGATGTTCCTACTGGCCACCTGAGTGTCCCAGCCCCACCTCCTAGAGGACCTGCCCCCACAGCCCACTGTCAGGACACTCCTGCCCACCACCTGGAAGCCCAGCCCACTGCCTGGAGAACCTGGTCATGTTGAGGTTCTGAACACCTCAACACCTGAAGAATGACCCTCTGCTGCCCGTACACTACCCCAGAGACAGTAATATCACAGGTGATCCAATTTCCTCTCCCTTCCAAGAGCTTGAGCTCCCTTTAGCCCTGGACACCTTGGACCTGCCTTGCCTAGCTGCAGCATTTGCCTAACAGAGAAGGCTGCTAACTCACAGGACATATCTCTCCCCAACTGAAGCAATCTTCCCTTGAGTCAAAAGTGCAGAAAGAAAGTCAGGCAAGGTAGCCACCCTGCTATCCTCTGGAGCAGTGACTTCCTAAAGTAAGGTTCTAAGACCAAGAGTCTGCTAAAGCCTCAGGCATAAAGAAAAAAAAAAAAACACAAACCCACCTCAACCACCTCTACCACAGCAATGTCATGGAAGGAACATAATACCTTACAGAACCCAAAAACAAGATGTTACAAAAAAAATTATATAAAATCAGTGGATGCCTGAAGAAAAAAATATCTGATGGAACTTTCCAACACAGAATTCAAAGGAACAATCATTGAATATTTTCAATATATCAAAGACAAACTTGAAAAATTATGGGACTCTGCAAGCAAAAACCAAGAGTAACAACAACAACAACAAAAAAAACCCACCACACACACACACAAAAACAAAAAGAACAAAACAAAAAAAACCGAAAAAACAACCAGACAATGCAGATAAAACAAATAAAGAATTAGAGGCTCTGGAATTACAAGAAACCACAATCCAGACTATGTGTACCAATCTTTCAAATGCTGTCAAAATGTGGGAGAAGCATATGAAAAGAGTTGAGGAGATAAAACACAGAACCAGTGAAACAGAAGATAGAACAAAAACTAGAATCAAAAAGAAAGGAAAAAAGAAGAAAGCCTAAGAATAATGTGGGACACCATCAAGAGGAATAACATCTGCCTAATAATAATCCCAGAACAGGAATAAGCAAATAAAGCCACTGAGTAAGTTGTGGAAGAATTACTAAAAGAAAACTTTCCAGGTGTAATGAAGAATAATAGGTTTTACTCAAGAAGCTGAGTTAAAACCATACAGAATAAACCTCAAAAGTAAATCACAACAGCACATCATAGTCAAGTTTGCCAGAACCATAGATAAGGGGAGAATTCTCAAAGCAGCTAGGAAGAAACAAAGAGTAACCTATAAGGGAGAGCAAATAAGATTAAGTGGTGATTTCTCAGCAGACACCATGCAAGTAAGAAGACAGTGGAATGACATATATCAAACACTCAAAGAACACAACTGTCATCCAAGAATATTATACCCAGCAAAACTGTCCATAAAATAAGGAGGCCAGATCATGATATTCTCAGAAAAGCAGAACCTAAGGGAGTTTGCAAAAACAAGACCAGTGTTGCTAAAAACACTGAGAGACAGTCTCCTTACAGAAGTGCCACAAAAAGCAGGATGGCCCAGAGTAACCAGTAACAACACCAAAAAGAACTCAACAAGATGATAGCAATAAAATCCAACCTCTCAACAAATACACTGAATGTGAATGGCCTAAATGCACTATTAAAGAGAAAATAGTAGCAGATTGGATTAAAACAAACAAACAAACAAAAAAAACCCACCCAAACCCATCAATATACTGTCTATAAGAGACACACCTGAAAAGTGAAGATAAAGAAAGATTAAAAATAAATGGGGAGGGGGGATATACAAAGCAAGCGGCAACTGGAAAGGGAAAAAAAACAAACCAAAAACCAAGAGTATCAATATTAATCTCTGATAAAATAAAGTTCAATGCAAAAACCATCACAAAGGACAAAGAAGGTTACTATGTAATGCTTAAAGAGACAATAGAACAAGAGGACATAATAATATAACAATAACAAATATCTATGCACCAAATGATAGAAATGCAAAATATACAAAGGAAACATTAACAAAACTGAAAAAAGAAATAGACAATACCATTATAGTAGTAGGAGACTTCAATACACAACTCTCAAGAAAAGATAGAATTACCAGAAAGAAACTCAACAAAGATGCAGAAGAATTAAACCACACAATAAACCAACTCAATCTCATAGATGTATATAGGGTAATGCACAAAAAATAAAAATAAATCACAGTATACCTTCTTCTCCAATGTGCATGGAATATTCTCCAGACTAGATCATATTTTAGGTCACAAGGCAAGCATCAATAAATTCAAAAACATAGAAATAATACAAAGCATCTTCTCAGGCTACCAATATACAAAATTATAAATTAATAACAAGCAGATAAAAGAGAAAATAACATACATTTGGAAGCTGAACAACACGTTGCTTGAACATGAATAGGTAATAGAAGAAATTAAAAATTCAATTAAAATGTTTCTTGAAACAAATGACAATAAAAACACAATATACCAAAACCTATGGGAACAGCCAAAGCAGTAATCAGAGTTCAATTTATAGCAATAACCAGACACATGAAAAGGCAAGAAAATATGATAACTGAATCTCTAACCAACATCTTAAACAAATTGAAAAAGAACAAGAAAACCTGACACTGTCTATAAAAACAGAAACTATAAAAATTAAGGCAGAAATAAATGAAATAGAGAACAGAAAAACAATTTAAACCATCAACAAAACCAGGAGTTCGCTCTTTGAAAAGGTCAATGAAATCAAGAAACCACTAGCAAAACTAACAAAGGAAAAGATGCACATAATCCAAGTAAGAGATGAAAGGGATAATGCCACAAGAGAACCAACTAAAATTAAAAAGTTAACAATAAAATATAATGAAAAGATATACTCAAACAAATATGAAAACCTAGAAGAAATGGACAAATACTTAGAAACTCACAACCTACACAGACTGAACCAACATAGACTGAAATTTAACAACTGAACAGAAACATTACATAAGAAGAAATTGAAAAGGTAATAAAACAATTAACAACAAAAACAACAAAACAGCCATGAACCAGATGGTTTATATGTGAATTTTCTCAAACATTTGGAGAAGAACTGTCACCAATTCTACATAAAATAATGCAGAAAATAAAAAAAGATGGAATTCTCCCAGACTCATTCTATGAAGCAAGCATATCCTTGATACCAAGGTAAAGTAAAGATACCACCAAAATAGAAAACTATAGGCTAATACCTCTCATGAACATAGATGCAAAAATCTTGAATAAAATCCAGGCCAATAGAATCTAACAGTACATTAAAAATAAGAATTCACCACACCCAAGTGGGAATCATAACAGGTATGCAAGGGTGGTTCAATATAAGAAAAACAATCAGTGCCATTCATCACATTATCAAAGCAAAGAACAAAAACCACATGATCGTATCAATTGATGCAGAAAAGGCCTTTGACAAAGCCCAACAGCCTTTCCTGATTTGAACACTCAAAAAAATATGGATAGAGGAGAATTTCCTCAACATATTAAAAAGTATATGTGCAAAACTAAGAGCCAGCATCATTTTCAATGGAGAGAGATTAAAGGCATTTCATCTGAGAACAGGAGCTAGGCAAGGATGCCCACTATCACCTCTCCTATTCAATATTGTATTCTAAGTTTTAGTGATAGCAGTAAGACAAGAAAAGGAAATAAGAGGTATCCAAATTGGCAAAGAGGAGGTAAAATTATCTCTAAGTGCAGATAGTATATTTCAAAAACCCTAAAGAATCAACAAGAAAACTACTGGACATAGTCAACCAATTCATCAAAGTGACAGGATACAAGGTCAACAGACAAAAAACAATTGGATTTCTCTACAGTGACAAAGAATACACAACTGGAGCTAAGACAAATACCTATCACAATGGCTAATCACAAGTTTAAATATTTGGGAGTAAATCTAACCAGAAACACAAAGGATCTATTAAAAGGAAATTATAAACATTTCTACAAGAGACAAAAAGAGACTTGGAGAAATGGAAGAATATGCCATGTTCATGGATAGAAAGACACAATATTGTAAAATAACAATACTGCCAAAGGCAAACTACAAGTTCAATGTAATCCCAATACATATACCAATTTTGTTCTTCAATGAAATGGAAAAAGCTATTTCCAATTTCATCTGGGATGGAAGATACCCCAAATAAGTGAAGCACTCCTGAAAAAGAGAAACAAGATAGGAGGCATCTCACTCATTGATCTCAAATCCTACTACACAGCCATGGTGGTCAAGACAACATAGTACGGGTACAGTAACAGACACATAGTTCAATGGAATAGAACTGAGTACCCAGAATTCAGCTCATCTACTTATGCTCAACTAATTTTTTACAAGGAGATGAAATTATTTAATTGAGGAAATGAAAGCATCTTTAACAAATGGTATTGGCAAACATGGTAGAAAACTCAAACAAGACCCACACCTCACATCATACCAAAAAAACAAAAACCCAAAAACATAAAAACCCACAACACAACTCAAAGTGGATAAAGAATCTAGGACTAAAACCAAGGACTATAAACTTCATTAGAGAGAAGCTTGGAAGAACTTCCAAAATCATAATCCACAACATCGGAAAAACCTACA
>NW_006399922.1:6210162-6221362 GCF_000299155.1 Elephantulus edwardii | reverse complement strand
AAAGAAAAACCTTCTCCAACAGGGTAAAAAGGAAAGCCTCAGACTAGGAGAAAAAAAAAAAAGTCTGATAAGGGACATATATCTAGAATTTGTCACAAAAGGACAAATGTCGCATAATGTGACTGTTATAAAACAAGACTGATAAGAGGATTAGGGGGAACCAAGAAAAGGGGAAAGTAATGAACACTCCATTAAAAGAGATGAGGGAAAGAAATACATGATTGGGAATTTGCATGACAATAGTCCAGAGTAAGAGGTGTTTAGCAAAGTGGACTGGGGGCAGAGCGAGAGAGAAAATTGTGCAAAAATGAAACAAACTTTTTAAAGAGAAAAGCAAAATGGTGGGGCAGGAAGGAAAACAATAAATAAATGTAAATCCAAGTTTTCTGTAAACTTTTGTTAAAATATCAATTAAAAATATTTTTTAGAAAGAAGTAAGAGCAAGGAAATGGAAAAGAGAGGAAAGAAATAATGACTTTGAGGGAATTCTCAGGAATGATAAGAAATATCACTAATAGGAGAAAGAGGAGAGGAGAGAGGAGAGGAGAGGAGAGGAGAGGAGAGGAGAGGAGAGGAGAGGGAGAAAAATTAAAATGTCTTTGAAGGAGAAGCAAGGTGTATGAGGAACTGATATGTGGACAAGTAGAATATAAATGACCCCAAATACTCACATTAGTTGTGGCAGTAGGTAAGTAGAAAGGCATTTAGCTTGATGCTCAAAAAAGCCCCAAAACAACTTTGAGTTGTTTTTCTATAGTTAATCATTGAATTCTTAGGACTAAATGGAGAGACTAAATGGAGAGATCTCTATGGGAGGAAAAAGAAAACAGTAAGAAGAGGAAAAGATAAGGGAGAGGAAGACAAGAGAAATTGTTGAGAGCAAATTTCAGATACTGCCACATTTAATGAGTCAAGAGTAAAAAAGAATCAATAAAATGGAAAGAAAAGGAATATAGAAATAAAGCAAAAGCTCATAGACTGAGAAAGACTATTCTTTACCTTGGGTTGAAGTATGCTGTTTTGTGTAAGTATATGGATGAGTCCGCACTCAAATGTTCCAACTCTGGGACAGGCAAGTGACTTTTCTGTGGCTTTATGTACTATGCCTAATGCAATATTGTCCAAATTTTGCTCTACCTTTGATCTTGAAAGGCTGAGAATAAAGAAGAATTTTGTTCACAGTTTGCTTCATTATAAGGTGGCAAAGTTATTACCCACAAAGGGCAAAAAGTAGTACTATTAGGGGCTCAAAATTTCTCTTTGCTTCCTAAGCCCCATCTATCATAGGAAAAGCCAAAATGCCATCCATTCCAACAACTTGCTCACTCTGATAACATCAGTTCAAGCTCAAAATTTCTTCAGTGTCTTGAAGGATTCTGTCCCTGAAAGCTCTTCCTTTAAGTAAAAAAGATTTCAAAATAAGATAGAAAAAAAATCCTCAACTGAACAGTGAAGCTACCTGGACCACTTGTACTGGTGTCTCAAGTCTTCAAGCTAAGAAGTAAACCAGGCATTGGTGCTTCTGTGTACAGAGATCCTGGAACTGACCTAATACAAACATATCTGAACAAGTGAAGTAAAACATTGCTCTTCATTTTCTCCCAAGTTATGTAGTACTTCTTTTTAAAAGTGTTGCTCCTGAGTACTGCATAGTATTTCATTGTGTGAATGTACCACAATTTTTCAGTTCATTCAGTAGTAGTTGGACATTTGGGCTGTTTCCATATTCTTGTAATGGTGAATCATGCTGCTATGAACGTTGGTGTATAGATCTCCCTTTGTGTATCAGTTCTAATAGTTGGGTCATACAGAATTTCTATGTTCAACTTTTTGAGGAGATGCCAAACTGTCTTCCAGATTGGTTGTACGATTTTACAGTCCCACTGTGTTCCTACCTCTCCACATCTCCTCCAAAATTTATTGATTGCTGCCCTGCTAAAGTTTGCCACTGCTACTTGGCTAAGATGGTATCTTATTGTAGTTTTTAGTTGCATCTTTCTTACTGCCAGTGATTTTAAGCATTTCTTCATGTGTCTGTTGGCCATCCAAATGTCTTCCTCTGTGAAAAATCTTTCCATGAGACTGGAGAGCATTATGTTGCGTAAACTAACTCAGCCTATTAAGGACAAATACTGCATAAGACAACTATTTTTAAAAAATAGAAGGATAACGAATAAAAAATGTATGGGGACCCAACAGGGAGAGGGGTGAGGATGAGTAGAGGGAAAATCACAGGATTACAAAATTTGGTTGGTGGAGGGAGGGGGTGAAGGAAGTGGGAAGGATCCAACAGGGACCTGAAAAGATTGGGTAATGATGTGCATGGTCCAATGGTGAATGATTTTATGAACCATAATGAATGAGAATATTTTGTGAACAAACCAATATAAAATTTAAAAAAGTGAAAACACTGCTGGAAATATATGCTATTTTCCTCCTGTTGTTGGTGTTATGTACTTTCAAGTCAGGCCAACTCACAGCTGACTCTCCAGTGGTTTTTCAGAGGCAGTAAATCACACTGAAGGAGACTTCCCATCTTTTACCTGCAGAGCAATCAATGGATTTGAACTGCATACCTACCAGTATCCCTATATACATTTCTTATAAAAATAATTAGTGCACGTGCATGAAAATAATTTGAGATAAAAAAGAGAAAATGAGAGAAAAAAACAAACCCAAATATAATGGTTCTCGTACATATTTCTCTGCACATCTTGCATTTTAGAAGCAATAAAAGAAATAAAATGTAATGAGCCTCAACTTTAAAGATCATACTATTCAAAAAAATAGCCTTGTTGGAAAAATAACAAATAAGGGTAAAATCATACCAAATGAACTTAATGTGAGTGGGATGCTTTTATAGAATCACCAGTGTTTTTATTGTTCAGCATGAATTGCCCATATTTTTTAATTCATTGCAGACAATGAGTTTTTGTGACATTCTGGCGTACATTATAGCAAGGTGGAAAATTCAACCTACTATATTTGTTCCATTTTCTGCTTTTAAACATAATAGAAATGTTAGCATGCTTAACACCCATGGCCTCTCCTGTGTCTTGCTTTACTTTTTGTAGTTGTCATGAGTCTTGGTGAGGGTAGGCAAAGCTTCCAGACAAGAGGCGTGCATGCTAATGCAAGCTCTAAAGTCACATGTTATATATCCTTCCCCCATGCTGATTTACCCTGTTCATTCTTTTAAAGACTTTCATGGCATATTGTCTCCATTATGATTAAAATTATCTCAAACTGTCCTTCAGAAAAGAATGTAAGGCTTTTGACTACGTGAACTAGTTCAAGGAAAATATCCCAGGAGACCAGGACATGAAGATCACATTGTTGAACTCCTTTTATATACATTCAATTCCATCTGGTTTTATAGTAAGCTCACTGCTCTCCCTGGATGAGTTTCTCTTACATTAATTGATAACACTATAACTGTTTAATTTAAAGTTCACACCTAATTGAAATTCATATAGATAAACTATTTCAGCTTGAAAAGAAATGGAGGTAGCAAAAAATAACCTTATTTTTTTAAAATCTTGTTTAGGACTAGAATTCTCAAGGAAAAGACTATTCATTGTGTTTAAAAAAAGTTGCTTCTACAAGGGGTGTATGTGAACTTTTAAAAATGGGGAAAAAAGAAAGAATGAAAATGCAATATTAATTTTTTTAAAAAGTTCACTTAGTAACAGATATTTCCCCGCACTACATTATATCTATAATTGCTATTTCTATATGTAAAAAATCCCTAATAATAAGAAAAAAGCTGAGAAAACCCATTATCTAGAGAAATAATCTCTATTTGGCTTCAAATAGTGCTCAATGGAAGTACAAGGATGCTTTGAACTCAACCTTACACTTCTTACCTTAATCAGAAGCAGACAGCTGGTCCCTAAAGACTCAAGAAGTATCAATCTAAAGAAGAATGCTAACACTCTAGGCAAGTCGTGATTCTTACTCTATGAAGGTATTTCATCTTGATGCTATGAACTTGTCCTGGTTTACAGCATAATACGAACTCCTTCTAAACTTCTCAACTATAAACATCTAAAGTCCACTGAATTTATTGAAAGAGTGTAAAAATAAACAAAACTAGTGTTCATCCTCTAAAAGATATCTTCATTTAAAATAACCATGAATTTGAATCTTGGGGATGATTTGGACACCGAGCAACAGAAGTCACTCAAGTCCTTCGCAAGAAGCCGGAACACAGGAAAAACCATCTCAGAAAACTGAATCAAGAACCCAAAACCCAAAGCATGCACCTCATCATCATACAAGAATTAATATTCAAGTTGATAAAATAGGAGTAGTAAGGTTATTTTTTTCTGTAACAGTTTATGTTTGTATATATGTTTTTAAATTATAAGTTGTACATAACTATAGCAGTAAAACACATAAATCATATTTTTAAGTCCAATTGCCTTAACAATAAATTAACAGTAAAAGGACATACTAGACATTCAGATGTGGGTGAGAGAAAAGCCTGAAACTTTCCTGGCGAAAGCCCCCTCCATTTGGAGATCCTTGTCATTGCAAGACTATCCCAGAGATCAAAGAAGACAGCAGAGTTTGGAACAGGAAGCTACAAGCTGCAAGAGACTCACTTTCATAGCTGGCACACTGAGGTGCTAGAGAAGAAGCTGCCTTTCAAGGTCCCTGGACAGAAACTGCTAAAGTTGGAGTCCCTGGTCTCCTGCTATTCCACAAAGATGGAGAATACACTTCAGGAGAGAAGATTTTATCAAGTAAGACACTCTTTACCAGAGCAAATACTTTCAGGTGCAGGATGGAGAAAAGCCTAAAGCTTCACTGGATAAAGACTACTTTATTTCAGGATTCCTACCACTCTGGGGCCATCCCAGGGACCAAAGAGTACAATAGAGTCTGGGACAGGGAGCTAAGAGTAGGAAGACACTCATTTTGAGAGCTGGCACACTGAGGTGCCAGAGAGAGAATTGCCTTCAACGCCTCCTGGACAGAAACTGCTTAAGTGGAGGACCTGGTCTTGTACCACTCTGACTCTCTGCAGACCAAGGAAGACAATAAAGTTTAGGAGAGGGAAATGCAATAAGGCAAGATTCCTATGGGGCTGCATTGCACACTAGAGAGAACCTGAAGGACTTTAGAAAAGGCAAATTTTCTCAAAAAAGGTTTCCAGCAGAGTGAATGCCCCCCCATCAATTGAGCATTTTAAGCTAATCAGTAACATCATAAAGACAAGATCTATCAACAACTTCCACAGATATAATAGAAACAGTCTAACATTGCTAACATTGACCAGTAAAAACTTCACAAAATGTCAAGAAAAGAACAGGGAGCTTAAAACATTGGGGGAGGGGGAAACAAATCAAACCTTGTCCAAAGGCAGAGCACACTGCAGATCCAATTAATGCCCCAGAGTTAGGGAGGTAGAAGATACATATATTGATATGGAGTCATACAAACAGTTATGGAAGATGGTAAAAATGATGGAGAAACAAATGAATACAGAAATGAAGTGAATGCGCCAGAGACAAAGAACCAGAAGAAACATTTGGAATCATTTGAAAAGCTACAGAAAAGTAAAATGATGGAAAAAAATAATGGTATAACCATTTAAAAAGTGAACATTCCAGAGAGAGGGAGCCACAAGAAAAATATCAGTGCAGAAGAACGTAAACAACTAGGGGAAACAGCAAAAGGTGGAAGAGTGAAAATTATAGATAAAAAGGTGGTTGTTGTTGTTAATTGCCTGTGAGTCAAGCACGACTCATAGTGACTCTATCAACAAAAGGCCTGAAATCCCTCAACAACTATGGACCTTAAAAAAAAAAAAAAGTTCATAGAGTTTCTGAAAGCATGTTGTTTAGGAAGTGGATGCAACAAGAACTTAAAAATCATGACAAGACAGAGAAGGTACAGCCAACACACTGCTGGAAATAACAGAAATACATGAAAATGCTATCCAGAACACTAAACCAGAAATTGCAGCAGTGTGGAACATGCTGGGAGGACAAGACCAAAAAAAAAAAAAAAGGAATAGATGCACCAGAGAGTCAGTGAACTGGAAGACAAGAAACTCAAGAAGAATATACTAGAAGAAAAATTAAAGATGAGATGTAAAGAAAATGAAGAACATTGCTGTATATTTTCATTCTCCCCACTCCCCAGTTCGCTTTTCTCTTTGAGAAAAAAAATTCTTTCATTCTTGTATAATTCCCCCACCCCCACTGCAGTCCACTTTACTATGCAGCTCTTATTCTGGACAATTTTCATGCAAATAATACCTAATCAAATATTCCTTTTAATTAAAATTCTCTATAAATTTTCATTAAAATCCCACTAAAAAATAAAGATAGCTGTCAGAAAAAAAAGAAAAAGAAAGAGAAAGTGAAGAACACCTTGGAATCATGTGGGATGACATCAAAAGGAACATGAAAGGAAAAGAGAATGCACTGAGAAAATTGTGGAAAAAGTATGAAAATTTCCCAGATATTATGAAGAACTAAGAAATCTACATTCAAGAAGCTCAGGAACCACAGGAAGTGCAGGACTAGAGGAAGCATGGGACCACAGGAAGCACAGGACCCACAGAGACAGTGTTGCCTGTGTTGCTCCCACAGTTATTTGGAGGAAAATCTGTTGTCTAGCTTGAACACATGGGACCCCTTAAATCAGGAGCAGTGAGCTGCAGGCCCTGGCAGAAGCTGCCAGCTGAGTCCCAGCCAGAAGCCACCTGCAGAGCCACTGTAAGACCTACCAGCCAGGTATTTTGGGGAACAAACTGCTGTCTGGCCTGACCATGTGGGACCCCTTAACTCAGGCAACAGGGAGTTCCTGGGCCCCTTGATGGAGATAAGAAGCCACTTCCAAAGGGAATGCTAGGCTTCCTCTATGGTCAATCAGGTACTTTGAGGAACAAACGACTCTCAAAAGGAGCACAAATATATAGGCACTTCTCAAAACATTGCTGTGGATCAAGGTAGATATTTGAGAGCCACAGGAGCATCAAGCATCGGCGGGGTGCATAAAGTGTCAGTGGGGTAAAGTAAGATTCTGCGGGGTACAGTACGCCATGGTGGGGAGCAGTGAGCCACAAAAGGGACCAGGAAGCCACAGAAGGACCCACCCACCAGGAGCAAGCAGGACAGCAGGAAATTGAGTGAGGTACTTAGGGGGGATCACAGCTGACTGCTGGACTAATCGTGAGACCAGATCACCTTAAGCAAGAAGGTGAGACAGCTGGAGCTCAACTCACATGGCAGACCCAGTTCTCAAGGGGAAAAGCAAGGCTTCCTGTTTTCCCATTCAGCTATCCCTGCACTGCCATCTTATGTACATCTGTGTGCGTATCTCTGTGCCCCACTCCCAAGTCCAAGTGCATGTTTGTGCATGCACTCACGCTACGTGTATCCACTTGTGTGCCTGCCCAACCTTCTTCTGGAGCAGTGATTCAGATTAAGAACCAGCTATCATCTCAGGCACGAAAAACTCTATCACAGCAATGTCCCAAAAGAAGCAGACTACCTCACTCCACACACAAGCCCAAAACAAGATATCACCCCAAAAAAGTGACACAGAAACAATGGATTTTGTGAAGCCAGAAAGTATGATGGAACTTTCTGACAAAGAATTCGAAAGAACAATGATTGAATATTTTCAATGGGTGAAAAACAAACTTGAAGAACTACAGGACACTGCAATAAAAAATCAGGAAGAGTTAAAAAAATAAAAAAACACTGCAGATAAAACTAAGGAGGCACTAGAGGAACTGGAGAAACAAGAAACTATGATCCAAAATATGAGTTCCAAGGTTTCAGATGCTGTCAACATGATGGAGGGACACATGAACAGAGTTGAAGAGATGGAACACACAACCAGTGAGATAAAAGATAAAATTGTCACCACCGCTCTGCTAAAACAAAGAATAATGTAGGACATCAAGAGAAATAATATGACCACCAATGGAATCTCAGAACAGGAGGAAGCATGTAAAGGCACCAAAAAGTTGGGGAAGAATTACTAGAAGAAAACTTCCCAGGCATAATGAAGAACGAGATAGTATATATTCAGGAAGCTGAGTGAACACCATATAGAATAGACCCCAAAAGAAAAATACCAAGGCATATCATAGTCAAATTTACCACACCTAGAGATAAGTAGAGAATTCTGCCAGCAATGATGGAGAAACAAAGAGTAACCTATAAGGGAAAGCAAATAAGATTAAGGGCTGATTTCTCAGCAGAAACCATGGGAGCAAGAAGACAGAGGAATGACATATATTGAACACTCAAAGAACACAATCAAGAATACTGTATCCAGCAAAACTGTCCATCAAATATGAAGGAGAGAGCAAGTTATTTCCAGAAAAAACAGAACCTAAGAGAGTTTGTAAAAACAAGACCAGTGTTGCAGGAAACACTGAGAGATGTTCTTCTTACAGAGGTAACACAGAAAGCAGTATGGACCAAAGTATCTAGCAACAACACCAAAAAGAACTCAACAAAATGATAGCAATAAAGCATTGCCTCTCAATAATCACACTAAGTGCAAATAGTTTACATGCACCACTGAAGAGAAAAAGAGTACCAGATTGAATTAAATAAACCAAAATCCATCAATATGTTGTCTACAAGAGACACACCTGAAAAGTAAAGATAAATATAGACTAAAAATAAAAGGATAGGGGAAAATATAACAAGCAAATGGCAACCAGAAAAAGGAGGGAGTAGCCATACTTATCTCTGATATAATAAATTTCAATGCAAAAACCATCACAAAGGACAAGGAAGGTCACTACATAATGCTGAAAGGGTCAACAGAACAAGAAGACAAAACAATAATAAATATCTTTGCACCAAATAAAAGACCTCTAAAATATATAAAGCAAACATTAACAAAATCAGAAAAGAAAGTAGACAACGCTATTATAGTAGTTGAAGACTTCAATATATCATTCTCAAGAAAAGATAGAACTACCAGAAAGAAACTCATCAAAGATATTGAAGAACTTAACCACACAATAAACCAACTCAATCTCATAGTTTTTATAGGCTAATGCACCTTAAAAAAAAAAAAAAACAAAACAATATAGAGTGCAGCCAGAAGCCAGCACAGCGGGAAAGCTGGAATTTGAACCACACACAGGACAGCTGAGTCCCAACCAAAAGACACCAGCTAAGCCTCTGTGGAACCCACACACCAGGAGCAAGGAGGGAGCAACTGCCTGCTACCATGTGACTCCAGAAGAGCAACCGACTGCCCCCAACTTCCATGATATCCTGGAGGAGCGAGCAACTGCTCCCAGCCTCCGGGTGACCCCAGAGGAGCAACGGCCTGCCACTGTGTGACCCTGCTGCAGGCAACCACCACGTGACCCCAGTGTGTGGCCTGCCACCGTATAAACCCCCAGCAGCACCCAAGCCCTGTCCCCTGCTTCATGGTGGTAGTGCCCCAGACCCATGTCCCGTCCTCCCCTAACCCTGTGCTTCCGCAGCCTCCTACTGCCCCTGCAGTTCCACAACCACATGCATCCACCCCCACCAGAGTCCTGTGACCTCAGTGGCACGCAAGGGCCACTAAAGAGTCATTCATGCTGCACAGAGACCAACCAACCTGATGATCCGTGAACAGTAGGATTTTGAATCAAAACTTCCGTTACAGAATTTCCTTTTGGAGCTACAGGAACACAAAGCCATGCCGCAGATCCAGCCATCACCCGAAGCCACCAGCTAAGCTGCTGTGGAACTAATCTGGCAGGAGAAAGGCCAGTAGGATCTTGACTGGATTTTCTGGGGCACCTAGGACAGCACCCAAGGGTGTGTCCTTTGGTGGGGAATTTGGCTGAGCCCTCTTGGACCACACTGACTGTCCAGGAATGAGCCAGCCACTGGTAATGGTCTGAAGTTTTGTGGACTCTGCAAACAAGTCAGAGGGTAGTGGGTTGGTGGGAATTTGACTTGGCATTTTTGGGTTCCATTGGATTCAGGACCCTGCTTGGGCTGGGGCTGCTGTGGAGGCACCCGCATAAGTGCCATTGGACAGGGACCACTGAGTGAAAACCACTGGGAGGGAGATGGACAGCTGGAATTTGAAAAGGGACCCCAATTGTAAGCACATCCAGACAGGTGAGGTACCCCAAGTAGTTGACCTGCTCTGTGATTGCCCCACCCGGTGCATGTCCCACCCAATTTAACTCCACATTTGTGACTACACGTCTGGTTAATCAACCTACCTTTAATTCGGAGCATCTTGACCTGTCTTATCAACAAGAGGCTGCTCTGACAGGTCTCAACTGACATTTCCCTGGAGTCAGAAGTTCAGAGAAAAACTCAAGTGGGGTAGCTACCCAACTAGTATCTAGAGCATTGCTTTCAGATAAAGAACATGTCAATGTCCCAAAGAAATCAAGCTATCCCACACAATAAACAAGAGCAAAGCAAAATGTCACCCCCAAAGGGTGACAGAGTATCAATGGATTTCCTGGAGCCAGAAAGTCGGATGGAACTTTCTGACACAGAATTTAAAAGAACAATGATTGAATATTTTCAATGGATGAAAGACAAACTTGAAGAATTACAAGATACTACAAGCAAAACCCAGGAGGAGCTCAAAAAAACAGTCCATAACAATGTGGAGAAAACAAATGAGGCATTAGCAGCACTGGAAAAACAAGAAACCACTATCCAAAATATGAGATCGAATGTTTCAGATGCTGGCAACATGACCGAGGGACACATGAGCATAGTTGAAAAGATGGAACACAGAATCAGTGAAATAGAAGGCAGAATTGTCACCACTGATCTGTTAGAGCAAAAAGCAGACTCAGAAAGGAAGGAAAAAGAAGAATACCTAACATCATCAAGAGAAATAACATGAGCATCATTGGCAACCCAGAAAAGGAAGAAAAAAGTAAAGGCACTGAAAAAGTTGTGGAAGAATAACTATAGGAAAACTTCCCAGGCATAATGAACAACTAGAGAATATATATTCAAGAACTCAGCTAACATCATGTAGACTAGACCCCAAGAGAAAAATATCAAGGCATATCATAGTTAAATTTTCCATAACCAAAGATAAGGAGAGAATCCTGAAAGCAGCAAGGGAGAAACAAAGAGTAACCTATAAGGGAGAGCAGATAAGACTAAATGCCGGTTTCTCAGTAGAAACCATGCAGGCAAGAAGGGAATGGAAGGACATATATCAAACACTCAAAGAA
>NW_006399922.1:6207053-6209616 GCF_000299155.1 Elephantulus edwardii | reverse complement strand
ATAAAATAAATATCAATGTAAAAACCATCACAAAGGACAAGGAAGGTCACTACATAATGCTGAAAGGGTCAATAGAAGAAGAGGACATAACAATAATAAATATCTATGGACCAAATGGAAGACCTGCAAAATATATAAAATAAACTTTAACAAAACTGAATAAGGAAATAGACAACACTATTGTAGTACTTGGATATTTCAATACACCCCTGTAAAAAAAAAAAAATAGAACTACCAGAAAGAAACTCAACAGGGATATAAAGAATCAAACCACACAATAAACCAGCTTGACCTCATAGATATCTATACGCTAATGCACACACACAAAAAAAGTATACCTTCTTCTCCAATGTGCATGGAACGTTCTCTAGGATAGATGACATTCTAGGTCAAAAGGCAAGCATCAATAAATTTAAAAAAATATAAATAATACAAAGCATCTTTTCAAACCATAATGCTACAAAATTAGAAATTAATAATAAGAAGATAAAGGAGGAAAAAAAACATACGTTTGGAAGCTGAACAACTCCATGCTTGAATATGACTGGGTAGCAGAAGAAATAAAAAATGAAATTAAAAAGTTTCTTGAAATAAATGACAATGAAAACACCACTTGCCAAAACTTCTGGGAAACAGCCAAAGCGGTAAACAGAGGTCCATTTATAGCGATAGGCAAACACATTAAAAGGCAGGAAAAAATGATCTTTAACTCTCTAACTCAATATCTTCAGCAAATTGAAAAAGAAAAGCAAGAAAACCCGACACCCTCTAAAAAAAAACTGAAATTATAAAAATTAGAGCAGAAAAAAGTGAAATAGAAAACAGGAAAACAACTGAAAATACCAACAAAACTAGGAGTTGGTTCTTTGAAAAGGTCAGTAAAATCAATAAACCATTAGCAAAACTCACAGAAGAAAAGAAGGAGAAGACATAAATAATGTAAATAAGAGATGAATCAAGCAACATCACAACAGAACCAACTACATTTAAAAAGTTAACATTAGAGTGTTATGAAAAACAATACTCGAACAAATATGAAATCCTAGAGGCAATGGACAAATACTTAGAAATGCACAACCTACCTAAACTAACACAAACTAAAATTGAATATATGAACAGGCCCATTACAAAAGAAGAAATTGAAAAGGTAATACAACTTCTAACCAAAACAAGCCCTGGACCAGATGGTTTTACAAGTGAATTTTATCAAACAATCAGAGAAGAACTGTCACGAATTCTACATAAACTATTTCAGGAAATAGAGAAAGATGGAATTCTCCCAGATTCATTCTATGAAGCAAACATATCCTTAATACCAAAGCCAGAAAAAGACATCAACAAAATAGAAAAATATAGGCCAATATCTCTTATTCATAGATGCAAAAATCCTGAGCAAAATACTGGCCAATAGAATCCAATGATACATCAAAGAAATATTTCACTATGATCAAGTGGGATTTATAACAGGTATGCAAGGATGGTGCAACATAAGGAAGACAATCACTGTAATTCATCACATTAGCAAACCAAAGAAAAAGAACTACATGATTCTATCAATTGATGCAGAAGAGGCCTTTGAAAAATTTAACACCCTTTCCTGATTAAAACACTCAACAAAATAAGATTAGAGGGGAATTTCTTCAAGGTAATAAAAATTATTTATGCAAACCCAAGAGTCAACATTGTTCTCAATGGAGAGAGGTTAAATGTTTTCCCTTTAAGAACAGGAACTAGGCAAGGATGTCCACTCTCCCCTCTCTCATTCAATATTGTATTGGAAGTCTTATTGATAGCAAGAAGATAAGAGAAGGAAATAAGAGGTACCCAAATTGGCAAAGAGGAGGTAAAATTATCTCTCTATGCAGATGATATGATAGTATACCTAGAAAATACTAAAGACTCAGCAAGAAGACTATTGGACACAGTGAACCAATTCAGTAAAGTAGCAGGATACAAGATCAACATACAAAAATCAGTTGGATTTCTCTACAGTGACAAAGAGAATACAGCCTGAACGAAGAGTAACAATACCATTCACAATAGGTAATCACAAGATTAAAGACTTGGGAGTAAATCTAACCAGAAGCACAAAGGATCCATTCAAAGAAAATTACAAAACCTTACTACAAGAAACAAAAAGAGATCTGGAGAAGTAAAAAAATATCCCTTGCTCATGGATAGGAAAGCTCAGTATTTTGAAAATGGCAATACTACCAAAGGCAATTTACATGTTTAATGCAATCCCAATACAAACACCAATCCCATTCTTCAACGAGATGGAAAAGGAAATCTCCAGTCTTGTTTGGAATGGAAAGAAGCACCACATAAGCAAAGCACTCCTTAAAAATAGAAGAATGGGCACCGCGCACCCCGGCTCGGTGTTTGAACCCGCTGCGCTGCTCGGCCCCCTTGCTCTGGCGACATGGCTTCAGGCGTCGCCACCGCGGCCGTCAAGATTGGAATAATTAGTGGAACAGGCCTGGATGACCCAGAAATATTAGAAGGAAGAACTGAAAAATACGTGGATACTCCTTTTGGCAAGCCATCCGATGCCTTAATTTGG
>NW_006399922.1:6204774-6206123 GCF_000299155.1 Elephantulus edwardii | reverse complement strand
GGCACCGAGGTACCAGTTCCCTCTCTTACTAGATTTGCAGCAGTATAGGGGAGGGAGTGACACCTAGTTTTTCATGTCCCAGGAAATAACAGAGAAGAAAGGAGACTTTTAATCTGTTTTTAGCTGTGGGTGTAAATTGGTAACAGCCTTTCTGGAAAGAAGTCTCATAAAACATATCTTGATTCTTATAAAATATTTATACTCTTTGAGCTGGTTCCTTCTTAGAATTTTTTCAAAATTTTCTGAGGTGCACACTAAGAATTTGTATAAAGAAAGATGTTCACTATTGTGTTAGTTCAAGCATTTGGACTATATAGCGATTTCGTTCATTACTAGAGAGGATGCTCTCCCATTGCTGTCGAGTTAATCCTGAGTCATGGCACCCTTCTGTAAATCTTAACGGGGGTAGACTGCATCTTCATCCATGGAGCAGCTGATGGATTCCAGCTGCTGACATTACAGGTAACAGCCCAACACAACTACGGTGCCACAGAGGCTCCTTAAATGATGGGTGGTGATTGTGTACCATGAGTTAAAACCAACCTATTGCTGACACTTCAGTAGGTTTTCATAGTCAGTAAATCACAGGGAAGGAGATTGCCCACCTTTCCCCCACAGAGCAGATTGTAGATTCGAACTGCTTATTTGACAACTCTGTTCCATACCACCAAGCAACCAGAGCTCCTGTGTGGATTCGCTGTAGTTAAATTCCAAAGCTGCCAAAAACTGAAGGTCACATTTTCACGTAATAGTTAACATCCTAAAGAAACGATTGTGGTAACGGGGTGGAAAAATAGCTATGTATGTGCTTAAGTGTTGAATGCATTTTAAAATTCTGTGTACCCATCTAAAAGACCTAAAATGAATATGTATCACTTTTTATCTTGGAAGAAAAGTGCTATATTATTTTGTTTGTATTTTTCTCTTATTTTCACATTTTTTCTACAATGGATGTAATCAAAAGGTAATGTTGCTTGTTTTGAAAATTAAAATGGACTTGGAATGAGCCAGGACTTTAAAACAACTGTGGCTGGCAGTGACAGGAGATGTAAGACTATCATACTAAAAAGAGTTCTCTTTAAGGAAGCTACATCTTTATTCCACTCAAAGAGAGGATCGTTAATGCCTGCACAGCAATGCTTGGATTTGCTATGACTTTCTAAGAAAGCTGGATTTTAATGCTGCGTTAGTCTAAGTGCTAAGCTTTTTAAGAGATTCTATACACACATTATAGTGTGTCAAGTCTTTTAAAAAATTAATATTGGACTTTCTGTTTCTACTCTTCTTATGAGTTTAATTAATTTACATGAGTTTGTGATTGTTTTATAAGAATACCTTTGGGTTTGTTC
>NW_006399922.1:6191916-6202769 GCF_000299155.1 Elephantulus edwardii | reverse complement strand
TCCTCTTTGGCTCTGGTTGTTGGTATTTCTATTTCTATTTATACTTATATTTACATGTTGGTGCATTCACTGGACTTCCTTATATGTGTATGGACATTATCCTGTCACTCACAACATTGTATTTCAAAATGGATCTAGAAAGTTCTTTTTTAACTATGAAAGAAAATCCATTTTTTCTCACTTTTTCATTACCAGCATAATAGATCAAATCTGATTTAAAATGTCCCATATACCACAAGAGGAACAGCTGTAAGCAAACACTAGTGATTGGAAAGTGGAATATGAGAAGCATGAATGTAGGAAAATTGGACATTATTAAGAAAGAAATGGAATGCATTAATATCAACATACTAGGTATTGGTGAAATAAGATGGCTTCGCTTGGGACATTTTAAATCAGATGATCACATGATCTGTTACGTTCAGGGATGAAAAAGTGAGAAAAATTGGGGTTAGTTTCATAATTAAAAAAAGGCATTTCTAGATCCATCCTGAAATACAGTGTGGTGACTGCCAGGATAAAATTCATGAACATACAAGGAAGTCCAGTGAATACCACTATCATTCAAATATATGCACCAACAACTAGAGCCAAAGAGGAGGAAATGGAAGGTTTCTACCAACTTATGCAGCAGGAATCGATCAAACACATAATCAAGATGCATTAATAATAGTGGGTAACTGGAATGAAAAAGTTGGGAACAGGAAAGAAGGATCAGTAGCTGGATAACATGGACTTAGTGACAGAAATGAGGCTGAAGATAGAATGATAGAATTCTGCACACTCAATGATTAATTCATTGCATATACCTTTTATAAGAAACACAAAAGCAGGTTATACACATGGATTCCACCTGATGGTATGCATAGGAATAAATAAATTACATTTGTGGAAAGAACTGCTGGAGAAGCTCAGTATCAGCAGTGAAAAACAGGCCAGGTGCTGTTTGTGGGACAGACCACCAAATACTTATATGCAAGTTCAAGCTGAAGTTGAAGACAATTAAATCAAATCCATGGGAACCAACATTTGACCTTAAGTCTGTCCCACTCAAATTTCAAGACCATCTCAGGAACAGGTTTGAGGCCTTGAGCACCAAGGATCGTAGACCAAATGAACTGTGGGAGAATATCAAGAATATCATCCATGAAGAAAGCAAAAGATAATTACAAAGGCTGAAGATGAAGAAAAGACCAAGAAGGATGTCAGATGAGACTCTGAATATTGCATTAGAGCACTGAGAAGCCAAAGATAAAGGTAGAAATCAAGAAATCAAAGAGATGAACAGAAAATCTCAAAGGGCAGATTGGGATGAATATGCAAAGAGCTGGAGTCAGCAAACTAAAAGGGACAAACTCGCTCAGCGTTTCTTAAGCTGAAGTAGTTGAAAAACAAATTCAAGCCATGAGTGAGAATACTTAAGGATGCTTTCTTTGGGTAGAATGTTAAATGATCCAGGAAGTATCAAAAGAAGATGAAAGAAATACACAGAGTGACTGTATCAGAAGGAATTGACTGACACAGAAGAATTTCATGAAATAACATATGAGCAAGAGCCTATGGTGGTGAAGGAGGAAGTTCAAGTTTCCCTGAAGGAATTGGGGGGGAAAAAAAGCTCCAGGAGTTGACAGCATACCAATTGACATATTTCAACATACAGACACTGCCCTGGATGTGTTCACTAAGTTGTGCCAAGAAATCTGGAGAACAGCCAGTTGTCCAACTGACAGGAAGAGATCGATATTTGTTCCCATTCCAAAGAAAGGTGACCCAACAGAGTGTGAAAATTATTGAGTAATATCATTCATATCACATGCAACCAAGATTCTGCTAAAAATTATCCAAAAACGTTTGGAACAGTATGTCAACAGAGAACTGCCAGATGTGTAGGCTGGATTTAGAAGAGGTTGTGCTACTGGGGATATTATAGCTAATGTTAGATGGATCTTGGCAGAAAGCAGGGAGTACCAGAGGCATGTCTATCTGTTTCCTTGACTATGCAAAGGCTTTTGACTGTGTGGATCACAACAAGCTATGGCTGACTCTGAGAAGAATGGGAATCCCAGAACATTTCACATTAGTGAAACCTATATTTGGACAAAGAGGCAGTTGTCAGAACGGAGCAAGGAGACACTACATGGTTCAAAATCAACAAGGAGGTCCATCAGGGATGTATTTTGTCTCTATATCTTTTCAATCTATATGCAGAACAGATCATCCAAGGTGCTGGGCTGTAAGAGGATGAATGTGGTGTCAGGATTTGTGGAAGATTCATCAACAATCTGCATTATGCAAATGACACAACCCTGCTTGTGGAAACTGAGGAGGACCTGAAGTGCTTACTGCAGAAAGTCAAGGACTACAGCATTCCATATAGATTGAAGCTCAACATCAAGAAAACAGATTCTCACTACTGGGCCAATTGGCAACATCAGTATGGATGGCCAAGACATTGAGATAGTTAACAGTTTTAGTTTACTTGGTTCCGCAGTCAACATTCTTGGTAACAGCAGCCAGGAAATCAAGAGACGAATTGCATTGGGAAAGTCAGCTGTGAAGGACCTCTCAAGAGTACTGAAGATAAACAATATCAGGCTGAAGACTAAAGTGTGCCTGGTCCAGGCTATGGTCTTCACAATTGCAAGCTATGCATTGGAGAGTTGGACAGTGACTAGGGATGATAGAAAGAGAATTGATGCCTTTGAGCTGTGGTTCTGGAGAAGAGTGTTGAATATACCATGGACTGCTAGGAGAACAAACAGGTTTGTCCTGGAGAGGGTGAAGTCGAGCTGCTCCTTGGAGTCAAGGATTCTGAAGCTTCATCTGACAGACTTTGGGCATGTTGCAAGTAGAGACTGGTCCTTGGAGAGGGACATCATGTTTGGTAGAGTGGAGGGATGGCACAGCAAAGGAAGACCCTAGATGAGATAGGTCGATTCTGTGATTGGAGTGGTGGAAATGAATGTGTTTGAGACGGCAAGGTTGGCACAGGATAGAATAGCTTTTAGGGCTCTTGTGCATAAGGTCATTATGAGTCCCAAGCGACTCGATGGCACATAGCAACAAGTTTGTCTTGAAATTATTTGTCCAGTGATCAATCAATACACTATCATATCTGCCTGTATTGTTTTATCTTTTAGTTCTATGTGGATGAGTTATTGCACATGAGATTATAGACAATATAGCAATAAAACAAATTATTTCTATTTCTTCAACCTATCAGTTTTAAGCACATAGATGGTGTGGCGTTGTTAAGTAAAAGTGTCCTGTGGACTTTGTCTCATTTAATTTTATATATCCAGCACTGTACCGAACACAGTGGGTATTTAATAAATATTTGCACAGGAAATATAATTTACTACATCCTTAACACAGCAGTGTTAGAAGTTGGATTTGCAAAGAAGTGGAACTTTAGAGAAATTAAGTTTTTTGTGAATTAAATTTGAAATGGAAGGACCCTTAATATTACTTCTTCGTTCCTTCCGACTACTCTTCTCCACTCTCCTGATGGCCTGAATAATTAGTTTCTCCATCTCTTCCATAAGGCATTCAAGCTCTCACAATATAACAAGAAAACCCTTAATTTAGCCTCCTGTGTTGTATCTCCTGTCTTGAATTTATTTCTTGTAGAAATTATGCAGAAATTTGATCACTCAAGGATTTTAGCAGTAGGGGTGCTTCATTCCTTCCTTTCTATAGCACCAGTCCACAGTTATACTATTCTCTGTGCTTAATTTGAGGATATTTGTTCAATTTGAGTATAGTTTTGACCCACCATGCATCTGAGTAGCAAAAAAACTTCCACTGATAGTTTCTTCTCAAGAGTAATTTATAGCATCCATCATCTACTGTTGAATGTCAAAATAAAAGTTGAGGGAAATTTCTGTTTCCCTTAAATATGTTTGTTGTTGGTTTTGGGGTTTTTGTTGTTGTTTTTTTCACACTTTCACACTTTAGTCAGCATCATTGTCAATCGTGAAATTGTGGTGTGTCATGCAAGAGCTCAGAAATTGAAATTTCAGAAATTGTTACAGTTAAAACATATACAACAGCCTGTGATTCCTGACAGACCTTGAAATAAGTGGGCCGGCTTGGATACCCCCTATGTCAAGCAGGTTTGTGTGCTTAAGAGGTTCATTAGATTTCAAAAACAAGTAAGTAAGGATCTTAGACAGCAGGCAAAGCTCTAAATTTTGATTAGAAATTTAGCACTTAATTAGTTATTTCAAGCTCTTCTTAAAATCCAGTTTTTCTACAACTTTCCTGCCATTCTATTAATGATAAAACAGCCTAAGAGAAGAAATGGTATGGAGTGACAGGAGAGAGAGAAAGAGAAGCTCTAAAGGTATATGCATGTTCCATGTTAGGCTGGTAATAAGGAGGTCAGTAGTTTGAATCTACCAGCTACTCCTAGGGAGAAAGATGAACAGTCAACCATCAGAAAGATTTACAGTCTCGGGAAATAATAGCAGGCAGCTACGCATCAGAATTAATTAAGTGACAGTGGGTTTAATATATATCCCTTGTTGTTGTTTGTTGTTATGTGCCGTTGAGTCGTTTGCGACTCATAGCGACCCTATGTACAACAGCCCTAAACCGTGCTCTATCCTGTGCCAATCTCATTGCCTCTGACAAACCCATCCCGAGTACCCCAGTCAGTAAATCAATCCACCTCATAGAGGGTCTTCCCCTCCTGCGCTGTCCCTCCACTCTACCTAGCATGATGTCCCTCTCTAAAGACCTGTCTCTCCTTACAACATGTCCAAAGTATGTCAGACGAAGCCCCAGAATCCTTGCCTCCAAGGAGCAGCCTGGTTTAATCCTCTCTACGATGAATCTCTTTGTTTTCTTGGCAGTCCATGGTACATTCAATACTCTTCTCCAGCACCACAGCTCAAAGGCGTCAATTCTCCTTCTATCCTCCCTAGTCATTGTCCAACTCTCTGATGCATAACAAGTGATTGCAAAAACCATGGCCTGTATCAGGCGGACCTTAGTGTCCAGAGAGACACTGTTGCTCTTCAGTATTTTGGAGAGGTCCCTAACCGCAGACTTTCCCATCGCAATACGTTTTTTTATTTCCTGGCTACTGGTGCCAAGAGTGTTGACCGTGGATGGAGCCGAGCAAACTGAAGCTGTGAACAATCTCAATCTCTTCGCCATCCATACTGATGCTACCGATTGGTCCAGTGGTGATAATTTTTTCTTCTTAACATTGAGCCTCAGTCCATATTGAAGGCTGCAGTCCTTGACCCTCTGCAGTAAGTGCATGAGGTCCTCCTCAGTTTCAGCGAGCAAGGTTGTGTCATCTGCATAATGCAGATTGTTGATAGATCGTCCACCAATCCTAACGCCACGCCTCTCCTCATAGAGCCCCGCTCTCGGATAATCTGCTCTGAATACAGGTTGAAAAGGTATGGAGACAGGACACATCCCTGACGTACACCCTTCCCAGTTTTGAACCATGCAGTGTTGCCCTGCTCTGTTCTGACGACTGCCTCTTGGTCAAAGTATAGGTTTCGCATTAGCACGATTAAATGTTCTGGGATTCCCATTCTTCTCAGAGTCATATATCCCTTACTTTTTAAATACCATTGTGGTTCACCATTGTGATTTTTGTTTGTTTGCTTTTTTCTTTTTTATTTTACATTCGTTTGCACACTAAATTCTAATACATTGTGTTTCACACTAATCTTCTTTCATATTGTTTCATACAATCATTCCCATGTATTGCATTATGTTTTATAATATCAATTATAATTGGACCTTGCACATCACTATCCAATCTTTTCAGGTTCCTGCTGGGTCCTTTCCATTTCCTTTACCCCTCACCCCTCCCTCCACCCACCAAAATGTTCAGCTCTGTGGTTTGCCCCTACCATACTCACCCCTCCGCTCCCGCTCCTTAACCCCTTGGGTCCTCATACATGTTTTACTAGTTATACTTCTATTTTTACAATAATGGGTTTTATGCAGTATTTGTCCATATGAGACTGAGTTAGTTCACTCAGCATAACGCTCTCCAGTATCTTCTAAGTCATATAATATTTTTCTAAATCATTGCTCCTGAGTGTTGCATAGTATTCCACTGTGCTAATGTACCACAGTGAGGTGGAAACTCATACACTGGGGGTGGGGTTGTAAAATGGTACAACCACTCTGGAAGACAGTTTGGTGTTTCCTCAAAAAGTTGAATGTAGGGGGGAAAAGTTGAACATAGAAAGTCTGTATGACCCAGCTATTTCACTACTAGGAATATAATAATAGAAAAAAATAGGACTAAGACACAAACTGAGATCTGTACACCAATGTTCATAGTAATATTACTGATCATTGCAAAAACATGGAAACAGCTCAAGGGTCCATCCATTGTAGTGTTTATCACATGGAGTATGGAGGATTTTGTTTTGCTTGCTTGGTTTTATTTCATTCTACCAGCAAGTATACCTGAGTGGATTTAACAGATTAGATGGTAAGAAGAGGAATGAGTGTAAAAGCATCATGGTTGCTGTGATGCTAAACACTGTGACACTAATGTGCCAAATGCTATAAGGGATACCAATGGTGGACAGTGTTTGGTGGAGCTTCCCAATTAAAGCAAGCTTGGAAGCAGGAGTGACAACCACTTCCAAAACAGCTTGCCTCTAGAAACTCTATGAACAGTGCTCAGGTCTTTCATTCTTAAGGTCACTATGAGTTGTCTATGACTTGACAGCACTTAACAACTTAACAACAAGAAGAAGTTATATGTTATGTTGTGATGTTATATGGTTGGTATGGTATGGTATGGTATGGTATGGTATGGTATGGTATGGTATAGTACGGTACATTTGAGTTAGAACTAGAGCCATAGCTGGCCCACCAGCAGGTTTTCAGAGGTAGTACAATGCACAGAGCAGCTAGTGAATTCAACTCACATTCCTATATATTGGCATCGCAGTTCCTTAACACTAAACCATTAGAGTTTCCTAGTTATGTTAAGGTTACTATTATATGTCATGGTAATATGCTATAGTTACCATCTTGAAGAAAATTCAACAGAAAGTCTCCTATTTTGCATTCTGAATTGCAAGCCCTGGAAAAGTCTGAACTTATTTTAAGAAAAGAGAGGAAATAAATTTGATCCTTTAAAAAATTCAGCAAATATTTTCAAATCACAAACCAAATGCAGGACCTGAAAGTATGCAGATACAAGTAAACTGTCCTTTCTATTAAAAAAAAAAAAGAAGCAGCTTTTCCACATATCACTTCTCCACCATGTATCCAGGTAATTACCTAGGAAGCTACCTTTAAAATATCTTAGTGTGTGTTGGACTGGTCTCTTACCTGAAGTACTAGACCACAGTGCCACTTCCTGGTGGAACCCCTACTTTCTGACTAGAAGACGCTGGCCCTGCTGCCTGGCCCCTGGAACCCACCACCTGAAGGGCCATATTTCTCTGCCTGGATGCTCCTGCCCACTGTCTGGAAACCTGGCCCCTGCTCTCCACTGGGAAGTCTCAACTCTGCTACCTGGTTGCTCTGCCTGATGCCTGAAAGTCCCACCCCCACCACCTGGAAGTCCTGCCCCCACCTCCTGGAAAACCTTGCCCCACTATCTGGAAGACCCTTCACCATAGCCTACATGCTGCAACTCTTGGAGGGCTACCCACTGCCACTTCTCTGAAATGCACTAGAGATATCAGTATCACAGTTGAATGTATTCCCCTCCCAAAAGCATGAGCTGCCTTTTGTCCAGAGCACCTTGTACTGGCCTAGTTGCAGAAGTTGTCTGACAGAGGAAGCTTCTCACTCACAGGCATTATCTTTCCCAAACTCAAGTCTTCCCTTGAGTCAAAAATTCAAAGAGAAACTCAGACAGGGTAGGTTCCCTAACCTCTTCTGAAGCAGAGATCTCAGACCAAGAGCCAGCTATCGTCTCAGGTGTGAAAAACTCTACCAAAGTAATATCAAGGAATAAGCACCCTACACACATTGAAAGCAAGATGTCACCCCCCAAAAATGACAGAGTATCAATGGATTTCCTAAAGCCAGAAAGTCTGATGGAACATTCTGACACAGAATTTTAAAGAACAATGACTGAGTATTTTAAATGGGTGAAAGACAATCTTGAAGAATTACAGGACACTGCAAGCAAAAACCAAAAGGAACTTTAAAAAAATCCAAAACAATGCATATAAAGCAAATGAGGCATTTGAGGCTCTGGAGAAACAAGAGACCAAAATCCAGAATATGAAGACCAATGTTTCAGAGGCTGTCAACATGTTGGAGGTACATATGAGCACAGTTGAAGAGATGGAACACAGAACCAGTGAAATAGATTATAGGATTATCACCATTGATCTGCTAAAACAAAAAGAAGAATCAAATAGAAAGGAAAAATAAAAAAGCCTAATAATAACATGGGGCAACAGACACCATTAAGAGGAATAACATGAGCATAATTGAAATCCTAGAACAGGAAGGAGTAAGTAAAGGCAACAAGAAAGTTGTGGAAGAATTACTAGAAGAAAACTTTGCAGGCATAATGAAGAATGAGAGAACAAACATTCAAGAAGCTGAGCAAACACCATACAGAATACACTGCAAAAGAAAAACACCAAGGCATATCATAGTCAAACTTGCCAGAACCAAAGATGAGGAGAGAATTTTTGAAACAGCTAGGGAGAAATGAACAGTAACCTGTAAGGGAGAACAAATAAGATTAAGTGGTAATATCTCAGCAGAAACCTTGTGACCAAGAAGACAGTGAAATGACATATTTCAAACACTGAAAGACACAACTGTCAACCAAGAATATTATACCCATTAAAACTATCCATAAAATATAAAGGAGAGATCAAGATATTCTCAAAAAAGCAGAAGCGAAGAAAGTCTGTTAAAACAAGACTAATGTTCCAAAAAATACTGAGAGAAGTCCTCCTTACAGAAGTATCACAGAAAGAACTCAACAAAATGATAGCAATAAACCTTTCCTCTCAATAATAACACTGAATGTGAATGGTTTAAATGTACCAATGAAGAGAAAAAGAGTAGTAGATTGGATAAAAAAAAAAAAAACACGTCAATACGCTGTCTACAAGAGACACTTGAAAAATGAAGATAAAGACTAAAAATAAAAGGGTGGGGGGAAAATATCAAACAAATGGCAACAAGAAAAAAGCAAGAGTATCAATATTAATCTCTGATAAAATATATTTCAATGCAAAAACCACCACAAAGGACAAGGAAGATCACTACAAAATGCTTAGAGGGTCAATAGAACATGAGGATGTAACAATAATAAATATCTATACACCAAATAATGTTGTTGTTGTTGTTGTTGTTGTTGTTGTTGTTGTTGTTGTGTGCCGTTGAGTCACCTGTGACTCATTGTAACCCTATGTACAACATCCCTAAACCCTACCCTGTCCTGTGCCAGTCTCACTGTCTCTGACACACCCACCCCCACTACTCCAGTCGCTGAATCAATCCACCTCAAAGAGGATCTTCCTCTCCTGTGCTGTCCCTCCACCCTTCCAAGCATGACATCCCTCTCCAAGAACTGGTCCCTCTTTGCCACATGTTCAGAGTATGTCAGACAAAGCCTCAGAATCTTTGCCTCCAAGGAACAGCCCGGTTTAAGCCTCTGAGGATGAACCTGTTCCTTTTCTTAACAGTCCATGGTACAGTCAATACACTTCTCCAGCACCACAGCTCAAAGGCAACAATTCTCCTTCTATCCTCCCTCATCACTGTCCAGCTCCCTGACACATAGCAAGTGATTGCAAAGGCCATGACCTGTATCAAGAGCACCTTAGTCTCCAGGGCTGGACAATGGGAGATAGGTGTTGAAGGGAGTGGATGAGGATGCTGGTGGATGGTGGAGCAGGGAAATAAGTGGGTCAAGACACTTGTGCCAAGGGCAGGCACAACACTGAAACTAATGGTTAATTACACAATTGGGGGAAATATCTTTGATCTGCCTTTTCTGTAAAATGCTTGTCTGTCAGATAGTTCTCTAAATCTGAGAATTCAGATTAAGACAGACTAGGAAGAAGGATTGCCCATCCACTCCTGAAATAGCAGGCCTTTCAAAACTTATGTACACCAAATTATAGAGCTCAAAATACAACAAAACAAAGATTAACAAAACTGAAAAAGGAAGTAGACAACACCACTATAGTAGTTGGAGATTTCAACACTCCACTATCAAGAAAATATGGACCTACCAGGAAGAAACTCAACAAATATGATGAAGAATTAAACTACACAGTAAACAAACTCAATCTCATAAAGATAGATGATAGATAGATAGATAGATAGATATAGATAGATAGATAGATAGATGCTAATGCACCCCCCAAAAATCCCAGTATACCTTCTTCTCCAACGTGCATGGAACATTCTCCAGAAAAATCTCACGTTTTAGGTCACAAAGGGAGCATCAATAAATTCAAAATATATACAAAAGAAATAACACAAAGCATCTTCTCAAACTACAATACTACAACAAAAGAAATTAATAACAAGAGCATAAGGAGGGACATCAAACATTTGGAAGCTGAACAACACCTTGCTTGAAAGTAAGTTGGTAATGAAAGAAATAGAAAATGAATTATTAAAGTTTCTTAAAAAAAATGACAATGAAAACACAAGTTACCAAAACCTACAGGAAGCAGCCAAAGCAGTAATCAAAGGTGAATGTACAGCAATAATAAAACACATCAAAAGGCAAGACTGTTGACTGTGGAGCCAAGCAAGCTAAAGCTGTGCACAATCTCAATCTCTTCACCATCCATCCTGATGCTGCCAATTGGTCCAGTGGTGAGAATCTTTGTCTTATCGATATTGAGCCTCAATCCATATTGTAG
>NW_006399922.1:6184662-6188121 GCF_000299155.1 Elephantulus edwardii | reverse complement strand
TGTAAGAAACAAATTTAATTAATTAGAAAACACATGGAAAAGTGTCTGCTGATCTAAAATTCTTAAAATCCACAGAAATTGTATTGTGGGGGTTTTTAAAAATATATTTCACACATGAGGTTTTAATGTTTTTATTTAGGAAAAGATCAAATCTGAAGCTATAATGGCTCGCTCACCCTAAAGCATCCCTTTCAGTCTATGAAAAAAGTTTTCTTTGTCCCTAAAAAACGAACAGCATTTTTATTAAAAGAAAACACAATATGCACTTTAAACTAGCCAATCTGCACCATCATAAAAGCAGCAGGATGTTCTGACCCTTTCTCTTCCCCTTTCTCAAGCATTCAAATCGGAGGGGAAATACTGCAAACTTTAAGAACCGCAGTGGCTGCCCTCAGAGTAACCACTGAACAAGGACAGTGCAAGGATTAAACTGTATATCTATTTCTAGAAGGCAGAAGCTTGGGTGCTCTAAGTTTTACAAGTTAAAGTAGCACAGACAGGCAAAAGCTCACAGTAAATGCACACCAAAACAGGGTCCTTGGTGAAGTCACCTCACTGGGTTACTGCTTTTACAGAGGAGGGGAGACATACCTAAAATGGAGTAGGAAAAAAACTCAAAAATCTAAACTTTTGTCACATTAACAGGAATCTCAAACCTTTTGTATCCCCATGCTCATAGGTAGTTTGGACACACATTATAACTAGCTTCAGTATTCAGGAAGAAGAGTGCTGTTGACAAAGGACATAAGAATTCTTCATGCTTCTGATATCTCAGATTTGCTGAGTGCGATCTCCAGTTCCAAGTCTTCCTGTTCTTGCTGATTCAGTCGAGTAAGTCTCTGCTATTCCTCTCTCTCACTTTCCCTCTTGGCCCATTCAATCATATCTTCTTCAGAGGGATAAGCACTGAAGTTAGCAAAATTGCTTGGGTTAGCCACTTCACTGGCAGTGGTAGTAGTAGAAGTAGTGAATGGATCGCAAAACATATCAGGATCTTTTTCTTTGGGACTATCATTGCCTGGGAAAGGCTGAAATGGATCTTTCCATTTAAAAGGATCAGAAGAATCCAATTTGTTGATGGGTCTTTTTCCAGGTGGGGGTGGGCAAGGTCTTGTTGGAGTTCCGATCTTTGGTGGCAAGGCTGGAGGTACATCTTCACTTTTGACTGATGTTTCCTCAAACACATTCTTTGTAGTGACCACATTAGTGGCAGAACTTGATGTGGCAGAACTAAATGGATCCTCATTGTTGACCTTTGACAATGTGCTGAAGTCAGCAAATCCATCTCCAAATGATTCATTTCCAAAAACAGAAGCAAAGGGATCTGTGGCTGAGTCACTTGCTGCAACAACAACAGTTCCACCAGGAGCAAAATGGTCATTGTGCTTCAATGTTTCTATCGATGTATTACTGCTACTGCTGGCTGCGCTGAAAGGGTCAGCACTTGAAGCAGCAAAAGGATCAGTAGCAGACTGCTTGAAGAAGCAGTCAGAGGCAAACCGATCTGAACCTTTGAAAGGATACCCTCCAAATGGGTCAATTTTCCCAAAAGGATCATCCTATCCTTGAAGGGATCACTACTGCCAACAAAAGGATCAGACTGGAAGAAATCCAAATTTGTATCTGCAACTGGATCTGTCAGTGAGTTTGATTCTACATTAAATGGACCTTCCTCTTTTGACTGTTTCTCACTGTTAAATTCAGGACAAGCTTTTTCTTCAACAGCTGCAGTCACCATTTCCTTTTCATCAGTCATACTGGTAGGTGATATTTCAGGACTGTTTCTTGCTGGAGATTCCTGGTGTATGGGCTCAGATTCTAAATTGTTCTGGCCTTCAGCCTGCTCATTAAGGTTGGCTGTTTCACTGCTGCTGGTGCTGAGGCTGCAATAATCTGCAGCACCATTTACAAGAACGTTCTGTGGACTACTACACCAATTTAACTGATGATTATGGTTATCCAGCTCTTTCATTTCCATTAGTTTCATCTGCATTGAACTGATTTCCTGTTGTGAATCATATAGATGCTGTTGAAGAGGTCCCAACTGTGCTTTGTCTGATTCCACACTCTCTTCTAATTCTGCTGTTTCTTGCTGTAGGCAGCTCAGTTCTTCTCTAGCTTTGGCCAATTCTTCTTCATAAGTGGAGATCTGTGATTCTTGACTAGTTAATTCAGCTTTCATGGATGAGATCAGTTGGGCTTCTTCAGCACATTTCTTTCTGACTTTCTTGAGCTGCTCTTTCAGTTGGGCTTTCTGCTCATCCAGTTCATCAAGGAGTTCCTGTACTTGCTGCTTCTGGGCCTGAAGCTTTTGAAGATTAGTATTCTCCCTATGAACCTCATCTTAAAGATCCTGAACCTCACTTGTCCTCTGTTTAACAGTATCTTCTTTCTCCTTAAGGTACTGTTCCACATTATTCTTTTCCCTCTGTAGGTCAACTATTTCATTGTTAGGGGTATCTAGCTCCTTAATAGCAGAGAAATCTGCAACAGGACTTGATCCTATGATGTTCTTCTGTAAATTGGCCCTGTCTGATGGTGGGATCATCTCAGGAGTAAGGCTCTGAGGAGGATCAATACCCTTTATTAACTTTTGGTTGATTAAGTGAAAAGCCAAAGCAAACTGATCCTTTGAAAGCTTCCCACAATCCTTTGTGTCACATAATGCCCAAATATGAGCTAATAAGGCAGAAGGTAAACCTGTCTTCAGGAAGATTTCACGGACCTCCAGTCCAGACACAAATCCATCTAAATCTTTATCAGTTTTCACAAAGATTTCATCATATTTAGCTTTTTCTGCAGGAGATACAACCCAAGGTGGTAAGGTTCCTTGACTGATGCTGAAGAAGGGATTGACCGCACTGAGCCTGATATACTGACCGTTTTTCTCTTAGAAGGTGGCACCGAGGCTGGAGGCAAGGACATTGGCACAGGTTCCTTCTCCAGTGCGCAGTATACCAAAAACATGGCAACTGCAAACTCTTCTCTGTCAAGCATGCCATAATGGTCAATATCACTCAGTTCCCAAACTCTTCCAAGGATATCCACAGGTAATTTAGAGTTGATTAACACTGGTTTCACTTTATCTCCAGATAAAAATCCATTCACAGGGCTTAAACTATCAAAAATGGCATCATATTTGGCCTTATCTTCAGGTTTAACAGCCCATGGGAGTTCCGTAGAGGTTCCACTGAATAGTAAAGGACTACTGGTATCATGAAATCTTGGTGGAGGAACAGCAAGGTTCAAGCTACTCAGTGAAACATCCAATCCATTCTGGGCACAAGCCACCAGACGCAAAGCAACAAAGAATTATTGTTTGTTCAGGATACCTTTGCCATCTGTGTCAGCCAAATCCCAAATCTTTCCAAGTATCAAATCTGGAAGCCCCGATTTTTTCAGGAAAGTAGCAGCATCAGAGGCCAACACCCTTCCAGTATTGCCTGTATCAACCTGTCT
>NW_006399922.1:6181833-6183492 GCF_000299155.1 Elephantulus edwardii | reverse complement strand
GACCCAACAGAATGTGGAAACTACAGAACAATCTCACTGATTTCACATGCAAGCAAGATTTTACTGAAGATTATCCAAAAATGACTGGATCAGCACATCAACAAAGAATCCAATGATACATCAGAAAAATAATTCACCATGACCTAGTGGAATTCATAGCAGTTATGCAAGGATGGTTCTACATAAGAAAATCAATCAGTGTCTTTCATCACATTAACAAAGCAAAGAACAAAAACCACATAATCCTATCAATTGATGTATAAAAGGCCTTTGACAAAATCCACCACCCTTTCCTGATTAAAACACTCAACAAAACAGAAATAGAAGGGAATATCCTCAACACAGTAAAAAATATATTTGAAAATCCAAGAACCAATATTATTTTCAATAAAGAGAGATTATTAAAGACATTACTTTTGAGAACAGTATTTAGGCATGGAGCTCACTATCACCTGTCCTAGATAATAATATATATTGGAAGTCTTAATGATAGCAATAAGGCAAGAGAAGGAAATAAGAGATATCAAAATAGGAAAAAAGGAGGTAAACTTACCTCAATATGCAGATGATATTGTAGAATACTTACAAAATACTAAAAACTCAGGAAGAAAACTACTGAACATTATGTTGAGTGAAATATTTCAGTCACAAAAAGATAAATACTGCATAATGTCACTATTATAAAACAGTATTGACATGGGGGTTGAGAGGAAACTAAGAAAAGAGGGGATAAATAATGTACACTGTATTGAAACAGATGAGGGAAAGAATTGCTTTAAAGGAACATATGATTAGGTATTACTTGAATGACAACAGTCCACCATAAGAGCTGTATAGTAAAGTAGACTGAGAGAGAGGGGGAGGGGATTTTACAACAACAACAAAAATTGTTTTCAAAGAGAAAAGAGAACTGGGGTGGAGATGGGCAGAGAAGATAATGAGCAACAATTAATGAATGGAAATGCAAGTTCCCTATAAACTTTCATTAAAATATCAACTAAAAAAAACCACAAAACAACTATGAGATATCATCTCACCCCAGTCAGAATAGCAAAATTTAACAGAACAGCAAGCAACAAATGCTGGCAAGGTTGTGGAGAGTCTGGAACCCTTATTCACTGTTGGTGGAAGTGTAAAATGGTGCAACCACTGTGGAAAGTGGTGTGGCACTTTCTCAAAAAGTTGCGAAGAGAGATACCATTCAACCCAGCAATTCCACTACTGGGAACATACCCTAAAGAGACCATAACAGACATTCAAGAAGATATATGCACACCCATGTTCATCAAGGCTTTGTTCACAATAGCAAGGAGTTCGAAACAACCTAAGTGCCCATCAACAAATGAATAGAGAAGATGTTGTATAGGCTCACAATGGAATACTACGCTGCATTGAAAAACAAAGAACTCATGCAATATTATTCAAAATGGGTGACCCTGGAGGACAGTATGCTGAGTAAAATATCTCAGTCACAAAAAGAAAAATACTGCATAGTGCCACTGTTGTAGAATGGGACTGACATCAAGGTTGGGGTAGGACTCAGAAAAAAGGAATAGATTACTTATACTGAATTGAAAAACTGGAAAAATTATGTACTGAAACAGATGAAGGAAAGAACAATTTAAAAGCAATATGTTGTTGTTATGTGCCGTCGAGTCG
>NW_006399922.1:6173931-6178691 GCF_000299155.1 Elephantulus edwardii | reverse complement strand
TCCATTGTCCAACCCATGATCTGACAGCTTGTATCTTAAGCTTTCTTGGCTTCTGTGATTCCAAACACGTCAACTGCTGACATTTTTTCCCCTTTGGGTATTATGGTTATCACAAGAATTCAGAATTAAGGTTGCATAGTGGAGTGCATTGGGGGGATGGGGACAGGGGGATTGTATCCCAATGAAGAAGCTTATCTTTTGCTTTTCAAAGAGAGTAGCAAATGGGGGCAGTTGTTAGAGAAAAAAGTGCAACAATGAATGAATGCAAATTCAAAATCTCTGTAAATGTTCATTAAAATTGTTAAAATAAAATTTAAAAAACCAACAAAGGTCTGCAAAAAGAGAGGAAGACCCTCAAGGAAATGGATTGATGCAGTGACTGCAGCAATGAGCTTAGATATATCAGAAATGATAAGGATGGCACAGGATAGGACAGGACAGGATTGAGATCCGTTGCTCATCAGGTTACTATGAGTCATGCTCAACCTGATGCCAACTTGAAACAAAAATAAAGCTCACAGGCAGGAAGGGATAGAAGAATGAATAGACCTGAGAACCACAAGGAGAAAACCAGAAAGAGAGATGTTACAATATGGGGATTATGGTTAATGTCATAAAACAAAATACATAGAAATGTTTGAATGGAAAACCAATGTACTTTGTAAACTTTCACTCAATCTTAATAAAAAGATTATTAAAAAGAAAAAAATTTGAATAAAATTTTATTTTAATTCTATGCTACTTTACTTATAAAGTTCATAAACATTGTTTTTCACACAAGATATTTTGCATTCCCTTTACCCACTCCTTCCTCCACCCATCAAATTGTGAAGGTAATGCTTCTTTCTTTGTTTTATATGTGTTTTCCTATTGATATGAACTTCCCCTGATGACTATCCTAGTTGCATCCCAGAAGTTTAGTATGTTATCATTACCATTTACTTTGAGGAAATTTTTCATTTTATTTTCTTTTCTACTATAACTCAATTGTGTTCTAGTGTACTTTTACCTTTCATGATGATGGCTTTGTAGGTGTTATCCTCTTGTGGTTAATGTCTAATTTTATGTCATTGTTGTCTAAGAAGATACTTTGTATTATTTTATTTTTTTTTAATTTGTTGCACTTTGCTTTGTACCTTAACATGTGATCAATTCTAGAGAATGTACAATGTATACTTGAGAAGATAGTGAGTTGAGTTTTACTTGGGTGCAACACTCAGAATACATTCACAAGGTCAAGTTGACTGAACGTGTAGTTTAGATCTTCTGCATCTTTGTTAATTTTCTTTTTAATTGTCCTATCCTTTGGTGAGAACGGTGTGTTAAAGTCTCCTACCATATTGTGATGCTGTCTATTTCTTTCTTCAATTCTGTTAACAGTTGTTTTAAGTATTGAGCAGGTTTATCATTTCATGCATAGATGTTGACCAATGTTATGTCTTCTTGATATACTGTGTCTTTAATCACTTTATATTGCCCTTCCTTGCCTTTTATAGTGGTTTTCACTCACAAGTCTATTTTATCAGAGATTAATATCTCCTGTCCTGCTTTCTTGTGGATGTCATTTGCTTAATATATCTTCTTCCTAATCTTTGATATTGAGTCTGTCTTTCTCTTTGTTTATTAGATGCATCTCTTGTAGACAACATATTGATAGGCTTTTTAAAAAAAACCTTCAGATTTCTTTCTATTCTGCATAGCAGCCCTCCAGGAATCTTGCCTTAATGTAGTCCCCTGTCCCAGACCCCATTGTCCTCCTTCATCTATCAAGTGCCTATGTAGTACGAGACCTCATACTATGAGTGTAGTATGCTGCACTCAAGGAGTTTCTATCTGGAGGGCTTTCAAGTCAGCTCTCTTTTTTGCAGTTCAATGTGCCAGTTGAGAAAGCTGAAAATTTTTTCCCTGCTTATGGCTCAGTATACCAAATTCTGTGGTCCTGTCTGGTCCTTCAGATGGCCCTCACCTACTACAGGGCAAAGATCCCCAAATGGAGGGAACTACACCCAGGGAATTTTCAGTCCCATCTCCCCACAAACACGCCAAAAGTTCACTCTAGGAGGCAGTTTCTCACCTCCTGTGCTTTCTTTCCTGAATCTTAATGTCTTTCTTTGTCTCTGGAGTGATAAGAGATCAATACTGCCAACTTACACAGTTTGTATGCAAGGGGGTCTCAAGTCAGGTGGTATCATGCACTGATGACACATGGCATGGAAGGATGACCTGTCCTTTTTTTTTCTCATATCAATGAACTTTATTAAGATGGAAATGACTGTTTATTGCATGGAAGTTCCTTTCCAATGCCAAAAATCCATGAAATTCCCACAAACTTAAACAAATCAGAAACAGATGGCATGTTTAAAACTGTATGTTTAAGAACATATCCAGATGCCCAGGTGATGAAGGCTAGGGTATATCAGCCTGCACATTTATTTCAAGCCATTGAAGAGTTTGTGGGCCACAAAACAGTCCTTTGCATGCAAGAAGTCAAAGAGCTCCTCCGTGCAATCTTCCTCTGTGTGTGATGGGAGGACACGAGTTCAACACACAGCTCTAGTCGCTCCCTGGCCTTTATACATTTTTCCAGCTGCTCGCATTGTTCTCTCACTGTTGTTAGGGGATCCACTAGTTCTTCTTTTTTTCCTCCTCCTTAGGATCTCTGGATCCAGTCAGAATCTTTTGGTCATCCTCTAGTCCCATATCTGTCTCGATTTTAAATTAAAAAACAGCAGCAACAGAGACAGAACCTCCACTTCAGGACCAAGAAGGCCTTGTAAGGGTCACTCAGCAGATATCTGACGACTTTGCCGGAAGTGCGGCATACTCATCTTAGTCAGGAACACAGGTTCCAGTTGGCATGTACTAACGGTCAAATACAGAAGGCAGGGGTGACTACTATTTGCACTCGAGGAGACCTTGCCAAGAAGTAGTCCCTTGACCACGAGAGATCCAAATATATTTATTTATAATTTTATTTAAAGTAATGGTTCTGAAGAAACTTGAGAAATATGTTAATTCTCTCGATGCTGCTTTATCATAATCATCATTCTTACCTACATCTATCATAAATTCCCTGTCCTTTCTTTTTAAGTTTTTTTCTTTGTGGAGGAAATTGTGAGAAGCAGGAACTGGGAAATGGATAGGGAAGTTTGGAAGAACATCTGGAGATTTCTGCCTTATGAGTAGGGCAGAGGGGTGAGGATGGGTGGGGGTGGGAGGTGCATGTTAATCATAGGGTTGCACAATTTGATGCTTGGGGGTGAAAGAAATGGGAAGGATCTTTTGTGAAAAACAATGTATTCAAATTTTGTAAATAAGTCAGTATAAAATTTTTTTAAAAAGAGTGGAACTCCTCTTTTATCTTGTGATTTTTCTCACACACAGTGGTGCGTGGAGCATGGACATTATAGAAATACAGTCTATAAGAAGTTCTTGGTGACCAACTAACATAAACTCGTTGCTCAGACTAGCCAACCCGATGCAGTTGGTAGAAGACATATGACAAGATCTGATTCAGGACAACAAGATATCTTTGGTTTGTTGTTGTTGTTGTTGTTGTTAAGTGCCATCGAGTTGAATACAACTTGCAGCCCTCCCCCCTTGAACAGCCAAACTGAACCTTGCCCTATACTGTGCCATCTTCCCCATCTCTGAGACACTAAAACCCTTTACTGAAGTCACAGTGTCTATCTTCCTCTCCTTTGCTGACACTCCATCTTTCTAAGTGTAAAGTCCCTTTCCAAGGAATAGCCTCACCTAGATATATGTTCAAAATATGAAAGATAATGATTCATCATCCTTGCCTCCAAAGAGCACTCTGGATGCATCCTTTCCACGACATAACTGTTTGTTCTTTTGTCAGTCCATGAAATATTCAGTACTCTTCTCCAAAACCAAAACTCAAAGGCATCAATTTTTCTCCTGTCATCCTTGTTAATTGTCCAGCTCTCTGATGCATCATAGGTGATCGAGAAGACCGTGACCTGAATCAAGCACACCTTGGTCCTCAAATTGACATCATTGGTTTTCAGTATTTTGGAGGGATCTTTGAAAGCACACTTGCCCAGAGCAATATGTCTCTGATTTACTGATTGTTGGTACTACAGGTGTTGACTGTTGACCCAGAGAAGATGAGGATGTTACTGGAGATGTTACTGCTAATATCAGATGGATACCAGCTGAAAGTAGAGAATACCAGAAGAAAGTATATTTATGTCTTATTGACTGTGCAAAGGCATTTGACTACATTGAGAAGAATGAGTTGTTGTTGCTGTTATGTGCCGTCAAGTCGCTTGCGACTCACAGCGACCCTATGCACAACAGCCCTAAACTCTGCTCTGTCTTGTGCCAATTGCACTGTCTCTGACACTCCCATCCCGATACCCCAGTCACCGAATCAATCCACCTCTTAGAGGGCCTTCACCTCCTGCGCTCTCCCTCCACCCTCCCAAGCATGATGTCCTTCTCCAAGGACCAGTCTCTTCTTACAACATGTCCAAAGTATGTTGGACGGAGCCTCAGAATCCTTGCCTCCAAAGAGCCACCTGGTTTAACCCTTTCCAGGATGAATCCTGCTTGTTTTCCTAGCAGTCCATGGTACTCTCAATACTCTTCTCCAGCACCACAACTCAAAAGCATCAATTCTCCTCCTATCCGCCTTGGTCATTGTCCAACTCCCTGATGCATAACAAGTGATTGCAAAGACCATGGCCTGTATCAGATGCCCCTTAGTCTCTAGAGAGACACCATTGCTCTTCAGT
>NW_006399922.1:6159350-6172393 GCF_000299155.1 Elephantulus edwardii | reverse complement strand
GCTTCTCCAGTGGTTCTTTCCACAGATTCCTATGCATACCATTAGGTGAAATCCGAGCATATAACCTGTGTTTATATCTCTTAAAAAACGTATTTGTTATGAATAAGTCATTGATTGTGAAAAATTCAATCATTTTCTCCAGCTCCATTTCTGTCACTGAGTCCATGTTTTCTGACTACTGATTCTTCTTCTCTGTTCCAAACTTTTGCATTCCAGTCACCCATTATTATCAATGCATCTTGATTGCATGTTCGATCAATCTCTGATTGTAAAAGTTGGTAAAAATCTTCTATATCCTCTTCCTAGGCTCTGGTTGTTGGTGCATATATCTGAATGATAGTGGTATTCACTGGACTTCCTTGTATGCGTATGGATATTATCCTGTCACTCACAATATTGTACTTCAAGATGGTTTAATTGTTCTCATATAGAATCTATATCTAGACCGAGAGGCTGCTTGCTGTGCAAACAGAGCAGGGGAACACTGTATGGTTTAAAATCAGGAAGGATGTGCATCTGTATGCTGAGCAAATAATCCACAAAGCCAGACAATATAAAAAAGAGGGTAGCATGAGGACTGTAGGAAGACTCATCAATAGCCAGCTTTATGCTGATTGCACAACTTTTTTAGCTGAAAGTGAGGAGAATATGAATGTTTGCTGCAGAAGATCAAAGACTACAGCCTGCGATTGGATTACATCTCAACATCAAGAAGAAAAAGCTCCTCACCTCAGTACCAAAAATCAACATTATTATTGTAGTAGTTGTTGTTAAGTGTCATCAAGTCGCATATAACTCATAGTGACCCTGTGAACAACAGATCTGAAACCCACCCTAAACTGTGCCATCTTCACACTTCCTGACACACTAGAGCCCATTGTGGCAGTCACTGCGTCAATCTACCTGGTTGAGAGTCTTCCTCTCCTTTGCCGATCCTCCACCCTTCAAAAGATCTTGTCCTTCCCCAACGAATAGCCCCTCCTAACAACATGCCCAGTCATGATGAGGTGAAGCCTCATAATTCTTGTCTCCAAAGAGCACTCCAGCTGCATCATCTTCAAGACATATTTGTTCTTTTACCCAGCCATGGGATGTTCTCCAACACCATAACTCAAAGACTATTCATCTTCTGTCGTCTTTATTCATTGTCCAACTCTCATGCATAACAAGTAATCAGAAAGACAATGGCCTGAATCAGATGCACCGTAGTCCTAAAACTGATATCATTACTCATCAATAATTTGTCCATAACTGCAGACTTTCCCAGTGCAATGTATTTCCTGACTGCTGGTACCAAGGATGTTAATTGTGTATTCAAGTAAGATGAAGTTGACAATTCAATCTCTGCTCCATCCATCATAATATTGCCTATCAGCCCAATAGAAAGAATCTCTGGTTTTTGGACATTGAAATGCAATCCATATTGAGGGCTGCTTCCCTTGATCTTTTGCAACAAGTGATTCAGGTGGACCTCAGTTTCAGCAAGTAAGGTTGTGTAATCTACATATTGAGATTATTGATGAGTCTCTCTCTGATCATGATGCCACATTCTTCTTCATAGAGTCTAACTTCATGTAAAATAGGTATGGAGAGAAAACACAACCCTTATGCTGACTTCTCCTGATCTGTTCACAGAACAGCCTACTGGTCCAGGTATAGGTTTCACATGAGCACAATTAAGTGCTCTGGGACTGCCATTTCTGTCAATGTCAGCTAAAACTTGTTATAATCCACATAGTCAAATGTCTTTGGATAGGCAAGAAAGCACAAATAGACATTTTTCTGGTGTTCTCTACTTTTAACTAGGATCCATCTGACATAAATCCTGCTTGAACTTCTGGAAGTTCCCTATCTATGTATTATCCTAGCCATTTTTTAATGATATTCAGCAGTATTGGATCACTTTTCTTGGGAATGGGAACAAATATGGACCTCTTCCATTCCATTGGCCAGATAGCTTTCCTTTTAATTTTAATTTCCTGGCACTGATTAAGTTCAAAAGTTCCATCTATTAATTGAAACAAGTCAACTGGTATTCCATCAATTCCTAGGACCTTATTTTTTTGCCAATGCCTTCAATGCAGTTTCTACTTCCTCCTTCATTACAGTTGGTTCTTGCTTATACGGTATTTATCGAAATTTTTCAATTTCATTTCTTTGGGTACAGTGATTCTGTTTATTTCCTCAATTTCTTTTGATGCTTTCTGGATCATTCCATATATTGTCCATAGCGTCTTTCAATATTGTGACTCTAAGTTCATATCTCTCACATGGAGACATTCAATGCAAGTTCTTCCCTTTTTATTCTCCAGTTTCAGCTGTCTGCACATTCCATTATAATACTTTTCTTTGTCCTCTTGAGCTTCCTTTTGAAATCTCCTGTTCATCTCTTTCATTCCAGGATGTTTTCTCTTTGTTTTGGATTCTTTATTTTCCCCAGAAATTACTTTTTTATTTTAACAAAAGTATTCAGAGACTTTTGATTTCCATTCATTCATTGTTGCAGACTTTCCTTCTTGCCCATCCCTCCCACCAGTTAGCTTTTCTCTTTGGAAAGTAAGAAAATTATTTTTAATGTTATACAATCTTCCCCCACCCAAGGTCCACTCTACTATGTAGCTTTCATTCTGAATTCTTGTCATGACAATAATACCTAATCATATATTTCTCCTAAACAGTTCTCTCCCACATCTGCTTCAATGCCATATACATTATTTATCCTCTCTTAGTTCCCCCCCAAACTCTGATGTCAGTCCTGCTTTACAAAAGTGGCACTATGCAGTATTTGTCTTTTTGTGACCGAGATATTTCACTCAGCATAATGTCCTCAAGGGTCACCCAGTTTGAATAATATTTCATGAGTTCCCTGTTTTTCAATGTAGCATACTATTCCATTGTGTAAATATACCAAAGCTTCTCTAGCCATTCATTTGTTGATGGACACTGGGGTTGTTTCCAACTCTTTACTATCGTGAACAAAGCTGCAGTAAACATGGGTGTGCATATATCTGCTTGGATAGCAGTTCTAGTTTCTTTAGAGTATATCCCAAATGGTGGAATTGCTGAGTCAAATGATATTTCTATTTCCAACTTTTTGAGAAAGTGCCATACTGCCTACCAAAGTGCTTGCACCATTTACACTCCCACCAACAGTGTGATTTGTTCCAGTTTCTCCACAAACTCTCCAGTATTTGTTGTTTGCTGCTCTGTTGACATTTGCTATTGTTACAGGGGTGAAATGGTATTTCATGGTTGTTTTGATTTGCATCTCTCTTAGAGCTAGAGATTTTGAGCATTTTGTCATATATTTGTTCACCATCTGAATTACTTCTTTGGTGAAGTGTTTGTTCATATCCTATGCCCATTTTTCAATTAGGTTGTTTTTCTTTATCTTGTTGTGATGCTCGAGTACTTTATAAATTCTAGATATAAGTCCCTTATCACACATGTCATTACCAAATATTTTTTCCCTAGACCATGGCTTCCCTTTTTACCCTATTGGAGAAGTTTTTGGATGTGCATGGGGATTTGATTCTTAGAAGGTCCCATTCATCTATTTTATCCTCTCCTGGTTGTAGGTTTTTCCAGTATGCTTGGAAGGCTTTTTAAGTTGTGGATTAGGGCGTCTAGAGTTCTTCCAAGCTTTTCTCTAATGAAACTTATAGTCCTTGGATTTAGTCCTAGGTCCATGATGCACTTTGATTTGGTTTTTGTGTATGGAGTGAGGTGTGGATCTTGCTTGAGTTTTCTACAGATAGTTTTCCAATTTTTCCAGCATCATTTGTTAAAAAGGCTGTCGTTTCCCCACTTAACTGATTTCATCTCCTTGCCAAAAATTAGTTGAACATAGGTAGGTAGGTAGGTAGGTAGGTAGGTAGGCTGATTTCTGGATTCTCATTCTATTCCATTGATCTATGTGTTTATCATTGTACCAGTACCATGCTGTCTTGACAACCATGGCAGTGTAGTAGGATTTGAAAATAGAGAGTGAGATGTCTCCTACTTTGTTTCTCTTTATAGGAGTGCTTTACTTATTCAGGGCCTCTTTCCATTCCAATTAAGTTGGAAATTACCTTTTTCCATCTCGTTGAGGAATGGAATTGGCATTTGGGTTGGGATTGCATTGTACATGCACATTGCCTTTGGTTCGTATTGTCATTTTCACAATATTGAGTGTTCCTATCCATGAGCAAGGTAGATTCTTCCATTTCTCTGGGTCTCTTTTTGTTTCTTGTAGTAATGTTTTGTCATTTTCTTAGAATAGATCTTTGTGCTTCTGGTTAGATTTATTCCTGAATATTTAATCTTGCAATTAGCTGTTGTGAAGAGTATAATTTTTCTTAGCTCCAGCTCTGTATTCTCTTTGTCACTGTAGAGAAATCCAATTAATGTTTGTATATTGAGTTTGTATCTTGCCACATTTCTGAATTGGTAAACTATGTCCAGTAATTTTCTTGCTGAGTCTTTAGGAATTTCTAAGTGTACTATCATATCATTGGCATATAGAGCTAATTTTACCTCCTCTTTGCCAATTTGAATACTTCTTATTTCCTTGCCCAGTTCCTGTTCTCAAGGGAAATGCCTTTAATCTCTCTCCATTGAGAACAATGTTGGCTCTCACATTTGCATATATACTTTTTACTATGTTGAAGAAATTTCACTCTACTTTGAATTGTTTTGAATCTATTTTGAATTTTGTTCTAAATTTCTATCCTATTCTGTTGAGTGCCTTAATCAGGAAAAGGTGTTGGATTTTGTCAAAGGCCCTTCCTGCATCAATTGATAGGATCATGTGGTTCTTATTCTTTGCATTGTTAATGTGATGAATGATACTGATTATTTTTCTTATGTTGAACTATCCTTGTATACATCTTATGAATTTCACTTGGTCATGGTGAATTATTTCTTTGAGGTATCGTTAGATTCAATTGGCCAAGATTTTATTCCAGATTTTTGCACCTATATTAATGAGAGATATTTTTCTATTTTAGTGGTGTCTTTACCTAACTTTGGTATCGAGGATATATTTGCTTCATAGAATGAGTCTGGGAGAATTCCATCTTTTTCTATTTTTTGAACTAGTTTATGTAGAATTGGTAACAGTTCTTCTCTGAATGTTTGAGAAAATTTGTTGTTTTTTGAGCTGAAAGTTGTTTTATTACCTTTCAATGTCTTCTTTTGTAATGGGTCTTTTCAAGGGTTCAATTTTGGTTTCTGTCAGTTTAAGTAAGTTGTGAATTTCTATTTGTCCATTTCTTCTAGGCTTTCATATTTGTTTAAGCATAATTTTTTACAATGTTCCAATATTAGCCTTTCTATTTTAGTTGTGATTTTAGTTTTATTTTCTGTTGTGATGTTGCCCATTTCATATCTTATTCAGATTATTTGTGTCTTTTTCTTCTTTCCCTTTGTTAGTTTTGTTAGTGCTTTGTAGATTTTATTGACCTTTTCCAAAGAACCAAATCCTAGTTTTGTTGATGGTTTCACTTGTTTTTTGGTTTTTTACCTCATTTATTTCTGCTCTAATTATAATAATTTCACTTTTTTTAGAGTGCGTCAAGTTTTCTTGCCGTTCTTTTTCAATTTGTTCGAGATGTTGTGTTAGAGAGTCAATGGTCATTTTTTCCTGCCTTTTTATGTGTTTGCCTATTGCTATAAATTGACCTCTGATTACTGCTTTGGCTGTTTCCCAGAGGTTTTGTTGTATTTTCATTGTCATTTGCTTTAAGAAACTTTTTAATTTCATATTTTATTTCTTCTAGAACCCAGTTATGTTCAAGCAAGTTGTTGTTCACACAATAAACCAACTTGACCTCATATATATTTATAGGCTAATGCACCCCAAAACCCCCTACAGTATACCTTCTTCTCCAATGTGCATGGAACATTCTTCAGAATAGATCACATTTTAGGTCACACAGTAAGCATCAGTAAACTAAAAAGCATAGAAATAATACAAAGCATCTTTTCAGACCAAAATGACTGGGATATTTCACTCAGCATAATGTTCTCCAGAGTCAACCATTTTGAATAATATTGCATGAGTTCCTTGTTTTTTAATGCAGCATAGTATTCCATTGTGCGAATATACCACAGCTTCTCTAGCCATTCGTTTGTTGATGGGCACTTAGGTTGTTTCCAACTCCTTGCTTTTGTGAACAAAGCTGCAGTGAACATGGTTGTGCATATATCTGCTTGGGTGTCAGTTATGGTCTCTTCAGGGTATATTCCCAGTAGTGGAAATGCTGGGTCAAATGGTATCTTTATTTGCAACTTTTTGAGAAAGCGCCATACTGCTTTCCACAGGGGTTGCACCATTTTACACTCCCACCAACAGTGAATCAGGGTTCCAGTTTCTCCACAACCTCGCCAGCATTTGTTGCTTGCTGTTCTGTTGAACAATTTTCCTGTGTACAGTATTCTTGATTGACAGTTGTGTTCTTTGAGTGTTCAATTTATTTCACTCCACTGGCTTCTTGCTCACAGCGTTTCTGCTGAGAAATCTGCACTTAATCTTATCTGCTCTCCTCTATAGGTTATTCTTTGTTTCTCACTGCTTTCAGAATTCTCTCCTTATCTTTGGTTCTGGCAAATTTGACTATGATATGCCTTGATGTTTTTCTTTTATAATCTATTTTATATTTTCTTCACTCAGCTTCTTGAATACATATTCTCTCATTCTTCATTATTCCTGGTAAGTTTTCTTCTAGTAATTCTTCCACAACTTTTTCCATGCCTTTACTTACTTCTTCCCATTCTAAGATTCTGGTTATGCACATGTTATTTCTCTTGATGGTGTCCCATATTCTTAGGTTGGGCTTTTTTTTTTTCTTTTCTCTTCCTTTTTGATTCTGCTTTTTGCTCTAGCAGATCAGTGGTGACAATTCTCTCTATTTCACTGGTTCTGTGTACCATCTCCTCAATCTCCATCATGTTAACAGCATTTGAAATATTTGAAATAATATTTTGGATTGTGGTTTCTTGTTTTTCCAGTGCCTCTAATGCTTTGTTTGTATTGTCTGCATTGTTTTGCATTTTTTTAACTTCCTCCTGGTTTTTGCTTGCAATGTCTTGTAATTCTTCAAGTTTGTCTTCACCCATTGAAAATGTCAATCATTTTTCTTTTAAATTCTGTGTCAAAAAGTTCCATCAGACTTTCTGGCTTCAGGAAATACATTTATACTGTGTTTGTGTGTGTGTGATGATATTTTGCTTTGGACTGATGTAGGAAGTAAGATACACTGCTTCTTTCATGTCATTGCTGTGGTAGAGTTTATCATACCTGAGGTGATAGCTGAATCTTGATCTGCTGTCACTGCTCCAGAAGAAGGTTGGGGAGGTGTGTATGCACATTCACATGGGTTTGGTGTACGTGTGGATGCACGTAGTGCGGACACACATTCAAGGCATGCGAGGGTTGGGCGGGGACACACACGCAGACCCATGCCAGGGGGTGTCTGCAGGGAGTACAGGGACCTGATTGGAAATCCAGGAAGTTTTAGTTTTCCTCTCAAGAACTCAATCTCCCACTCCAGTTGAGCTTTCTTTGTCTCACTCCCTCCTGCTTAAGGTGAAGGGATTCCACAATTTGTCCAGCAGTCAGCAGTGATCCCTTCATAAGTACCTCACTCAAATTCTCACTGTCCTACTTGCTCCTGGTTTGTGGGTCCCGTCATGATTTGCTGCTCCCTGCCGAGGCTCACTGCTCCCTGCCAAGGCAGGCACGCTGCTCCGAGGCAGGCACACTGCTCCTCACCAAAGTTCGCTGCTCCCTGCTGAGGCCTGCTGCTCCCCTCTGAGTCTCCCAAACGAATTATTTTCATAATAGTTCTCACTCAAATTCTGTTTGTCCTGCTGTCTCTGTATGCACTCGACTCTGGCTGTGCTCAGCTCTCTCTTGTTTTGGATTCTTAATGTTCCAGTGCAATTTTTACAGTCTTTTCTGACATCCATTTTGGTGTTTTCTTTCTCTTCTGTTTTTGTAATGAATTTTTATTTTTTCAATAATAATACCCTTTATATAATCTCACAACTTAATGGTCTTTGATCATTAGTGTTCAAAGCCTCAAACTTACTCCTAAGACAATCTTAAAATTCAGATTCAAGAGCTTATCTTGGATTTTGTGGACTTATTTTAATTTTTTTTCACCCTCAATTTGAACTTGCATATGAGTATTTGATGGTCTGACACACAGTCCATCCCTAGCCTGATACAGGCTATGGTCTTTGCAATCACTTGTTATGCATCAGAGAGTTGGACAATGACTAAGGAGGATAGAAGGAGAATTGATGCCTTTGAGCTGTGGTGCTGGAGAAGAGTATTGAATGTACCCTGGACTGCCAAGAAAACTAACAGATTCATCAAGGAGAGGGTTAAACCAGGCTGCTCCTTGGAGGCAAGGATTCTGAGGCTTCTTTGGACATGTTGTAAGGAGGGAGAGGCCCTTGGAGAGGGACATCATGCTTGGGAGGGTGGAGGGAAGGCACAGAAGGGGAAGACCCTGTATGAGGTGGATTGATTCAGTGACTGGGGTAATCGCAATGGGTGTGTCAGAGGCAGTGAGATTGGCACAGGATAGAGCAGGGTTTAGGGCTGTTATACATAGGGTCTCTAAGAGTTGAAAGTGACTCGATGGCACATAACAACAACAACAACAACAACTTAATATTGCATTTAGGATTTCTTAAAATGGAACCCCCACCCTCTCTAGACAAGTCTATTTGGAAATATTTCCTAATGTGCGACTAAAATCTGTCTTCTTTAATTTTCCAACTACTTTTCATCAGTATAATAAACAAAGTAAATATGTAGTGAATCTTCAGCCATATTGGCTTCCTTCCAATACTGTCCAATAGATAGGATGATTGAAATATATCTATGCCATCTAATATTGTAGCTGTTAGCCACAGGAAACTATTGACAATTTTAAATGTGATTATTGCAACTAATGAATTGATTTTTAAATTTTACTTAGGGGTTCTTTCCCCCCCTTTTTTTAAATAACCAGTAACCACAAAACCTATCAGATGGGGAAACAACAACCTCTTCAACAAATATTGTTGGTAAAACTGGATTGCTACTACAGAAAGCTAAAGCAAGATCTACTTCTCACACCATACACAAAAATCCACAGTGGATCAGAGACCCAGGTATAAAGCGCAAAACCATAAGAGACAAAATGAGACAAAACTTAAAAGGTGTAAAAAGAGCAAGGACCACACTGGAATGGCCATATCTGATCTTTACCAGCATCACAAAGGGGAACTGTCCCTGTCAACAGCATGAACAACACAAAATCAATTCCTGTGAGGTCAGACGTGTCCTCTAAACTCCTACACTGACTTTTACTCATCTCAACACGTATCTTACTGCTTTGCTGGGTCCAAAATCTGTTGTGAAAGCTCATAGACCACAGAGAATCATGTTGGGGAAGTTAAAAGGTTATAATCCAGGTTAGTAGTAGAATACAGTCAGGACAACTTCCAAAATGTGCTCACAAGCACCTCAGTCTTGAGCCACATGACTTTAGGTTAGTGTTAGAAAGTTCTTAATCCTGCCAATATTCTATATCCCTCCCACTACCCCCAAAGTTACCCAACAAACTTGGGCAAAGACTCTTAGCTTATCTCTGATTCTCTTTGTGGAGGGCAGCAGTCCCAAGGTTTACTCTGTCTCATGCTAGGTCTCAGGTTGTCCATTGTGGCTGCTGTGGCTGTTTCTCAAATATTGAAGGGCCAGTTATATTCTCTTGCTCTTCTTTGCTGGAAGTGAGGTTTCACATTTTGCTGCTGGATTCTCTCAATTTAGGACTAGCCAATATCATTTGTGGATTGTTGAGATTAGCCAATCCCCTTGTAGACAGGCTAACATGTCCTATTTGCATATTCCTGCCATCCACATGGCAAAGTCAAATCCAGTGGTTAGGAAAGCCATTTTGATAACAAATTCCACAGATCACTCTCTGGCTTTTCTAGCTATTAACTTTCATATATGAAAAATTAACATTCCCTTTACAATATGCAATAGCTATTTCATGAAAGCATATAAGCCAACAACCTCATGCCTCATGCTTTAACCTCCCCTATTTTAGGTAGCAAATTTCTGATTTGTCCATTCATATCAAACCGGTAGTATGAAGAAACAAGTATGTTCCTTTCTCTGAAGAATCTTCTGCTCCAATTAGAATATGTAGCATCTGCATCCATAAGCAAAGTCCAGTCAAAAGCACACCATCAGGTTATAGTCATGAACACTGGCTCACTGTATGAAACATCTTCTCTTCATCTGCTTGTGTTATGGTCAGCTCATCTCCAATCATCAATTGCTAGATCCACGTGAGTATCAGTTAAAACTCAGGAGTCCATACTTTAACCTATGTTCCAGACCAGCTGGCTCCTTCATCCAGTCATAGCCCCCATATGGAGCCAAATCAACAAGGTAGGGGGTCTTGATGACTCCCTCCTCCTCAAGCCAGCAATCCTTTTGTGCTTCTTCATGTGTCTATGTGAAATTAAGTCAACAGTGCTGATGAAATAAGTCCAAACTCAGCTAGTCTCTTCACTGCTAGATGGCTCCAAATAGAAATCTCCTTAATCAGAAGTCTCAGGTGAATTTAATTCATTCAAATGCAAATCTTCTCAGAATAAGGGGTGAGCTTAATTTTCCTCCATGTCCTCTGGTTCTACTGCTTTCAACAAGCATTTTTGAATGCACATCTTCTTTTTAATATTTCCAATCACAATAACAAGTAAACTTTCATACTTCCTTTAAATATATCTTCATTACAACATAGTATTCATTTTTACAATATTTCTTAACATTGTAACATATAAGAAGCATCATTATCCATCAGATACATCCCAATAAACACATGCAATTTAACACATTTCATTTTAAACCATTAAAGGTATCTTAGCTTCACTTTTATGCTCTCTGACGTTTAGCTGTAAAAAGTTATTTCTTTGTTCTAGGACTCTTCTGAGGTATTAATATTAGATTCCCCTTGCTTCATGACCCATTTACTCATTCCTTTACTCTCAGGTATTATTTCTCCTTCTTCTAGTTTGTCTTTTTTTTTTAACCCAAACTTTAACCCTTGGGAAAGGGAAGGGACATCAGGATCAGCTACTATCCCAGTCCAAGTTGCAGATAACAATACTAGTCTGGAAGTGCGTCTTTTTAATTGCTTCTCATTCATGTTGGGTAGAGTTATGTAAGTACAGCACCAGTGAAATTTCTTTGCCATGAGGCAGAACAGTATTATTCACTTTTAACTCTGTGTTTGCAAGATGAGGTAAAGGTACAATCCACTCCATCAGGCCCTTAGGAATTATTGCATACAAGTTTAAGGGTATTGTTACAGTTGTTTGCTCAGAATCACTCTTGCTTGTGGTACCCACAAACCTGGTACATGTGGTACTTGGTACATGTAATACCTGGGAATGCAGTGTCTGATAAGAAGAAAACAATTTCAGGTGGTGTGAGGAAGAATTGTATAGTACCATGAGCATCTTTCCCTACTCCTATTCTAGTTATCTCTGAGAAACATAGGAATCTGTCCAGTGATGAACCCCTTTGTCTCTTCTCATAAGAATGTGAGCCATCCTTTCATATATGTATGCTTCACTATTTTAGATAACAAATGTTTCAATTGCTCATTCTAATTCTCTGTCATACCATTGCTCTCAGGGTGATAGGAACCATGGTATGTCTATTTAATATGAGATTTCTTAGCTCATTTCTACATTCTATTGGTTGTAAAATGTGTTCCTTGATCTAAGGAAGTAAAACTTGGTGACTCAAATTGGTATAATATTTTTTTTCATTTTTATTCTTGTTTCAGTCCTTTAATAGTATTTTTTAGATTTGCATCAGTTACAAGATATGTAAAATTTAGTCCAGAGTAGGTCAAGGACAGGGAAAACACTAAATCTATTGGCTATTTCTATAATGGGGAAATATCTTTCATCTGCTCTTTTCCATAAAATGCTTATCTGTCAGAAAATGTTCTAAATCTTAGCATTCAAATTGAGACAGAGTAGGAAGAAGGATTTGTCTGTCATCCACTTCTGAAATAACAAGCATCCAAAAAGTGTATATACAATAGTGTACACTTAGACTAGCAGATAAGGCAACTCAGGCTAAACCCTCAAGTATGGAAACATAAAGAAGAAGGGACAGTTGTAAGCAGACAAGAGTGATTGGAATATGGAATGTGAGAACTATGAATGTAGGAAAATTGGATATGGTTAAGAAAGAAATGGAACACATAAAGATTGACATACTAAGCACTGGATAAAGGAGATGGACTGGCAAGGGACATTTGAGTCAGATGATCACATGATCTACTATGCTGGAGATGAAAAGGTGAGGAAAAATGGAGTTGCTTTTACAGTTTAAAAATGCATTTCTAGATCCATCTTGAAATACAATGTTGTGAGCAACAGGATAATATCGATACACATGCAAGGAAGTCCAGTGAATACCACCAATCATTAAAATATATTAACCAACAACCAGAGTCAAAGAAGTAGAAATAGAAGATTTCTACTAACTTTTGCAGTCAGAGATCAATCAAACATGCAATCAAGATAAGTTAATAATAATAGGTGACTAGAATACAAAAGTTGGGAATGAGGAAGAAGGATATCAGTACTCAGAAAGCATGGACTTGGAATAGTTTTTTGTTAACTACTGATACAAAACAATACTAACATGGGGAAAGGATGAAAGCCACACAACTGTCGAGGACTTTTGATCATAGTGTTGTTATGAGTTGCCTATGACTCAATGGCACTGAACAACAACAACAACAACATTGACACAAAATAGAAGAGATACCACTGTTGTTGTTATATGCCATGAGTCGCTTGCAACTCATAACAACCCTATGTACAACAGCCCTAAACTCTGCTCTGTCCTCTGCCAATCGCACTGTCTCTGACACTCCCATCTTGATTACCCCAGTCACTGAATCAATCCACCTCATAGAGGGCCTTCCTCTCCTTCGCTGTCCCTCCACCCTACCAAGCATGATCTCCCT
>NW_006399922.1:6146639-6157640 GCF_000299155.1 Elephantulus edwardii | reverse complement strand
TTTTGGATGATCTTCAGTAGAATCTTGCTTGTATGTGAAATCAATGATATACAGGATAGAACACAGAAGAAATGCAGGCCACAACCCAGGGAAACTGTACATCTAATCAGAACGATGGCCTAGTTTAGGGTGTTTATTGCATCCTAATCTTCTAAACTTCATAGTTTCTCTAAGCTCCTAGAGTTTCTGGAGGCAAGCTATTTCAGAAATGGGTGCAAAGTTATACAAGAGTTCAGGTCTTTCGTTCATAGGGCATGAGTCATCTACAACTCGATGGCACTTAACAACAGTTAAGATTCCAGTCTCTGGGAAATGAATGACAAGAAGTTGAGAGAAGTTGAAGGTCAGAGAAGAAAAGAAGATCCTCAACACCATGGATTGATACAGTGACTATAACAATGGGCTCGAGCATGTCTCAGATAGTGAGGATGGTGTAGAATGCAGCAAGGGTTAGATCTGTTGTTCATAGAATTGCTGTGAGTGATAGAGATAGTTCTGTTGGCCTAGTGGATAAAAAGTTATTCTACCAAGCCAAAGGTGGGTGATTTTAATCTATGGCCCTCGGGCCTGGTTGTCATTGTTTTCAGTCAAACATTCTTCTAAATGGTATAGCACCAGTCTGTCACTTTGCTATACAGAGGTAACTCTTGGTTGCTGTGATGCTAAACACTGTGAGATTGATGTGTAAAATGTAATAATGGTTATCCATAGTGGACAGTGTTTGGTGGAGCTCCCAGATTAAAACAGGCTTGGAAGCAGAAGTGGCATCCACTTCCAAAATAGCTTGCCTCCAGAAACTCTACAACAACTATAACAACAGAATGCAAACGTTGGAAACAGACTAAGTCTCAAAAGTTGAAAAACATGCACTTGGTAACAGAAAATGAAGATGGAGACAGAATGATAGAATTTTGCACAATCGACTTATTCATTACAAACATGTATTATAAGAAACATAAATGCAGGCTATACACATGGATTTCACCTGATGGTATGTGTAAGAATAAGATTGAGTACATCTGGAAAGAATCACCAGAGAAGCTGAATATCAGCTGTGACAACAAGGCCAGGTGCTGATTGAGGAACCGACCACCATCTACTCATATGCAAGTTCAAACTGAAGCTAAGGAAAATTAAATCAAATCCACAGGAACCATAATTTGACCATGAGTCTATCCCATATGAATTTCAAAACCATCTCAGGAACAGTTTTGATGCTTTGAGCTGTAATTAGAGAAGACCAGATGAGCCGTGGGAGGATATCAAGAATATCATCCACAAAAAATGCAAAAGATCATTACAAAGACAGAGGAGGAAGAAAAGACCAAGATGGATACCAGAAGAGACTTTGAATGCTATACTAGAGTGCCAAGAAGCCAAATCAAAGAGAAAAAAAATCAAGATATTAAGGAGCTGAACAGAAAATTTTAAAGAGCAGTGCAGGAAGAAAAGTAAAATATTACAATGAAATGTGCTAAGAGCTGGAGTAAGAAATTCAAAGGGTCTTAATATGCTCAACATTTCTAAAGCTGAAGGAACAGAAGAACAAATTCAAACCTCAAGTTGCCATACTAAAGGATGCTTTGGGCAGAAAATTAAATGGGCTAAGAAGCATGAAAAGAAGATGGCAAGAGTATAAAGAGTCATTGTACCAAAAGGAATTGGCAAACACAGAAGAACTTCATGAAACAACATATGAGCAAAAGCCTGTGGTGATGAAGGAAGAAGTTTAACCTGCTCTGAAAGATCTGACAAAAGACAAGGCCCAAGAATTGATGGTATAGCAATTGGCATGTTTCAACAAAAAGATGCTGTTCTGGATACGCTCACCAAGTTCTTCCATGAAATCTGGTGGACAACCACCTGGACAACTAACTGGAAGATATCTGCTTTTTCCCATTCCAAAGAAAGGTGACCCAACAGAATGTTTAATTATCAAACAATATCACTGATATTACATGCAAGAAAAATTCTGCTGAAGACTATTCAAAAATGACTGGAAAAACACATCAACAGAGAACTGCCAAAAGTAAAGGCTGCGTTTAGAAGAGGCCGTAGTACTATGGATACTATGGCTAATGTTAGATGGATCTTGGCTGAAAGCACGGACTAACAGAGGAATGTATATCTGTGTTTCATTGACTATGCAAAGGTATTTGACTGTGTGGATCACAAAAAATTGTGGCTGTCTCTAAAAATTATGGAAATCCCAGAGCACTTTATTGTGCTTATGTGAAGCCTATACTTGGACCAGTAGGCAGTTGTCAAAACAGAACAAAGAAACACTCTATGGTTCAAAATTGTGAAGGGTGTACACCAGGGATGTGTCCTATCTCCATACCTTTTTAATTTATATGCAGAACAGATTATCCAGGAGGCTGGTCTCTATGAAGAGAAATGTGGCATCAGGATTGAAAGAAGACTCATCAACAATCTGTGTTATGCAGATGATACAACCCTGCTTACTGAAACTGAGGAAGACCTGAATTGCTTACTGCAGAAGGTCAAAGACTGCAGCCTTCAATATGAATTGAAGCTTAACATCAAGAAAACAAAGATGCTCACACTATGCCATTGACAGTATCATGATAAATGGTGAAGGTGTTGAGATTAACAGCTTTCGTTTTCTTGGCTCCACAATCAACACTCTTGGTACCAGCAGCCAAGAAATTAAAAGACAAACTGCAATGGAAAAGTCCGGTGTCAGAGACATCTCCAAAGTATTGAAGAGCAATGATGTCAATCTGGAAACTAAGGTGCACCTGATTCAGGCCAAAGCTTTTACAATTACTTGCTATGCTGGACAATGACTAGGGATGATAGAAGAAGACTTGATGCCTTTGAGCTTTGGTGCTGGAGAAGAGTTTTAAATATATCATGGACTGGCAAAAAAACAAACAAATTCATCCTAAAGAGTGTGAGACCAAGCTGCTCCTTGGAGTCAAGGATTCTGAAGCTTTGTCTGACATACTTTGGACATGTGGCAAAGCAGAATCAGTATTTGGAGAGGGACATCATGCTTGGGAGAGTGGAGGGACAGTGCAAGAAAGGAAGACTCTCAATGATATAGATTGATTCAGTGACTGGGGTAATGGGGGTAGGTGTGTCAGAGACAATAAAATTGATACAGGATAGAGCACAGTTTAAGGCTATTGTACATAAGGTCACTATGGGACGGAGGTGACTCAATGGCACATAACAGCAAGAAGTATCTATTTCTGTGAGGACCCATTTATAACCACCTGGTGTTACTGGTGCCATTGGTCTGATAAAATCGACTTGTTAGGACCTTTCCCACTGGGAATCTGACCTATAGCCATCTGCAATACCTTTCTCTCTTTCTGGCAAGCAGAGCAATCATTATTGTTATTTTGTTCCTTAAAAGTAGAAAGAGGAATATGTTTAGTTTTAACTCATTTTTGCATTGCTGCAGCACCCCCATGTTCACTCATTTCATGGGCACATTTGGCCACTTCAAGTGAGTACACTAACATGCCTACCTGCTGATTTCAATCATACTCTAATTCTGACAATAGGTTCTAATGTGTCATTCACATTCCCAGAGTGCTTTCCATAAGCCCATACCCTGCACTGGTGTCTTTTTAAATATATAATTCCATTTTCCATGGCCAATTTTCCTTACCATATGGCTAAGCTATTAGCCACTGCCTATAAATCAGTAAAACTCCAAACATATGAACTCTCACCATTTCCCAATTCCTCAATCACTGCTAGGAAAACAGCGTGCAGTTCAGCCCATTGTGCAGATCTGTTCTTGCCTTCCTCAATCAGGTCTTGCCATCTACTGGTCTTAATGCCATGGCTTTCCATCTCAAATATTGTCCATGTACACTGGAACTGCCATCTGTGAACCAAGAAGTCCTTTGCTGAAGTTGTTCATGTGACACTATCTGTCAGACCCAGACCAAGATCAAAGGGAGAAGGAAGGATTCAAAGAACATCAACATGTCAACAAAAGAGTGAACAACCTTTCCCATCTGACTAAACTACCATGGAATACCCCTCTCTTTCCATCCTCAAAGACCACCCTCTTCCCTAAAACACAATGGAATGCCCCAACCTTCCCTCGATAAAGACCCTTAGTATAAAAATATGGTATTTCCCTGGTCTGTCTCTCTGCTCGTCTCTCTGTGCTGACCAATGAATCCCACCTAAAAGCCCCCTTAATAAAGCTTCTTTAGCTTTCTTTCTCTAGTTCCTTCCTTGAGTCCTTGGCCTTACATCCAGTGCAAAGACCTAACACTGCCCATGTGGCAATGGGCTCTGGCAACCTTTCCAAAGGTTCCAGGATAGGACCAATGTTAAAAGAGGCTACTTTCTCTAGGATATGTTGTGTGCCTCCTTGAATTCTTCCAGTATCTTATTCCTGGATAAACCATTTCTATTTTATCAGAGAACTGTTTGGGGCCATGTTTTCTTTATTAGAGTGATTTTTCCAACATGATCTATTACATGGTAGGTATTTCAGGTCTTGTAACAGCCTGATGTCCTTCTGTCATGGAAGCAGTCTCAACCAATGCTAAATAGCAGGCAAGTTTCTTGTCTTTCAAAGGGCATGCATCATGCAGAAATAGCAGGAAATTTCCTTGTCCAGAATCTTAATGGTTGCCACAGGGCAGCCTTCCCCGGTTTTTGCCATAATCTGCAATCTGTATAAGCACAAGTGGCAGATACTTCAAGAATCATGTCTGAATATGGATCATAGAGCCTGGAGGCAAGGAAAGTGAGCCTACTTTCTGTATTTCGGCCATAGCCTGCTGTTGCTTATGTTTTCATTGAAACACAGTTTTCTTTCAAGTCAATTTATGGATGGAAGCTTACTATATTCCAAGATGTGGGATATGAGTCCTCCGAAATCCAAATAGATCAATCAAACAGAGATTCCTGTGTAGTCTTGAGAGTAGATAGTAACAGCAGCTTGTTTTTGGTTGTCTGTGGAATGTCATGGGTTGCTTCTGCCCAGATTATTGCCAAAAATGTTTTGCTGGATTTATCAACCAATCTCTGTTGGTCATGTGGGCAACCACTGTTTTAAATCATCCCTAGCCTGTTGTTCAATGTTTGATGTTAACAGAATATCATCAGTGTAATGTATAATAGCTTTGACCAAACCCGGTCTCTTCTAATTAGGTTGTGGCAGGAGGCTGGTGAATTCAGATAACCCTGTGATGAAACTGTAAAGGTAAATTGAGATCTTTCCATGTGAAAGCAAACTGTAGCTGGCTCTTTTGGGGGGGGGGCAGCATTTGCAAGATCTATCACTGAGTTCTAGTCTCGTTTGGTCTGCTGTATTATCTAGACTATTGACACCATGTCAAGGAATGATAAAACCAGACGTGACACTACTTTACTGAGGCTTCAGTAATCTTATAGTTACCCTCCAGGAGCCTTTTTACAGGACATATAGAGCTATTAAAAAGATAATACATCAACACTCCAGCCATTAGCATATCTTTAATCAAAAGAGTTATTTCCTTTTGTCCATCAGGGATCCTATATTCCTTCAAATTAACAACTTGGGTGGGCTCAGGCAATTCTTATGGTTCCTATTTAGCATGTCAAATCAATACTGGCCTCAGGACACACTTACAAGCCCTCAGTTTTACAGTATCTGGAAGAGGGAGTGTTCCCCAATCAGACATAACATTGATACCAATAATAATACATTTAGGTAAAGGGGAGGGGACTACTTAATACAACATCTTTTTATATTTTCCAATTCTTATGCAGACTCTCACTTTATTCTCATTAATTGTTCCATTTCCATATTCTCCTAATACAACTTAAGGTAACTTTAAGATTTTATCACTAGTTCGGGAATTCCACTACAATGGTCTCCAGAAGCCCCAAGAATGTTTCTTCACTACCACCCGGCCATTTTACTGACACGTGTGCATATGGCCTCAGGTCCCATCTCCTGCTAACAATTAGACCAGAAGACCCTGGTCTTCCAGTCAATCCATATCTTGATCAACTAGCTCAGCTTCTGCTTCAAGTAATTCTGACTGGGTTCCTTCATCATTAATTTCCTCAAGATTATGATGAATAGAATGGACTTGTTTAGTCCTTCTTCATGCTGGGGAAACAGAGGCAGCCTTCACTGGTTCACCCAACTTCTTGTAGTGCTACCTTAGAATCTTTTTCTCAGCTTCATCAATGTCCTCTATATTCATCCAGTCCCTGAGTAACCATCTAAAAATATCCACCCTGCTAAGGTAATCTTTTCCCCATAGTCTCTTCTGATTTGCCTATGAATCACTCAATTGCTGCTTGTATCCTTAAAATCCATAAGGGGAAATCTTTAAAGGGAAAGCTCACAAAACATCTTCAATTGTTGTCTTGATCTCCAGTAGCAAAGCTACATGATGTGCTCATGTTGGAGGAGCTCCAGTGATTATCATCTCTGCCATGGCTTCTGTAAAGGGCATATTCATTGGATAAATGTCTTCAGTGCTATAAAGCCATTCTAACATAGCTTACATATATGTAGAACATCAACTGAGTCTTCTAGAGTGTTCCATTTGTCACTTAGACAAGGAGAGAGACCATTTCCTTTGGAACAATAAAGAGACCGGATCACCTATCTAATCCACTTTATCAAGCTAATTGTCCTATTTATGTTAATCTGTTGTGTGATTATGTCTTGCATTGTCATTTTTAACTGTTGTATAGATAACTGTGGGTCTTTCATTAAACCAAACATGCCCTCTATTCTACAGCATTTAGCACCACAGATGCTGCTCCTAAACTTGTCACTCTTACAATCCATTGTAAAAATAGTTCCTCAGGAAGCTGTCAATAACTATCTACAAACTTACGCATTTCTTCTATGTCATATCCCATAGTTTCTTAATGCTGCCCATCTGCCTCCTGGACTACTTTTTTCTTTGTGAACACAGGTTGGAGAGGTATTTCTGGTAGCTCCACATGTTTTGTGGTTATTTCCCCCAGGCAGAACCTGAGATTACAGGATGTAACTCTGTCCTGGTAGGGCTTTGTTCAGTTCTGACTTAAATCACCTTAATTCCTAAATTATTTTCCCTTTTAAATACTGCCACTACTGATAGCCAAAACCAAGGAATTGTAAGGCTTGTTCTTTCCTTATAATTTTGTATTTCATACACCAAATTAATCAGCTTCTCAGGAGTTAGGTCCACTAACTTCATATCACATAAATAACTTTTGCCTTCAGACACTGGCTGCAACACAATAACTATATAATTCCATGAATATTCCTTATCTTGTCCAGATCTCAAAGGTTCCTCACTCTTTTGTTTACCTCTTTTTCCCTAAATACATTTGTTACAGAGAGTCTAGACCTTTGTAGTGAACCCCACTACTCTGGCATCAAGTATAAAAAGAGCAAGGCCCACAAGGGGACACTTATATCTGACATTTACCAACTTTACAAAGGAGAACTGTCCCTATCAACAACACGAACAACGCAAAAGAAATGCCTGTGGGTTCAGATATGTCCGCCATGCTCCTGTACCTCTTCCTACTCATTTTACCTCTTTATTGTGTCCAAAATCTGATGTGATAGCATGTAGACTACAGAGAACCACGTTGTTGTTGTTGTTGTTGTTGTTGTTGTTGTTGTTATGTGCCATCAAGTCACCTGCAACTCATGACAAACCTATGTACATCAGTCCCAAGCCCTGCTCTATCCTTTGTCAATCTTATTGTCTCCAACATGACTATCCCCATTCCCTAGTAACTGAATCAATCCATCTCATCAAGGGCCTTCCTCTCCTGGAGCTGTCCCTCCACCCTCCCAAGCATGACATCTGTGGGAAACTAAATGTCATAATAAATATTTATAATAAACCATATGCTATATCGGGATATGAGCAAGGTTTAAACAAGCTGGGATTCACCCTGAAGCATTAAGGAAATCCTTAAATCTTTATAGGGGTAGGCATTAAGGCAAACCTTAAGCATTTACAGGATTCTTGTATTGTATTTGCTAACCCCTCCCTCCTGAGTCAAGCATAAGGTTTTCAATAGAAAGAGCTTAGCTTCATTTGCATTGAATTCTCTTAGTGATTTTCTCCCTGGCAATTTACAATAAAGGCATAGAGAAGTGAAGACCAGAGCTTCAGTTGTTTGAGAACGGTTCACCTCCTGCTTTACCTGTTTTCTTCTACATTCTTGTTGTTCTGTCTCATTGTTAATACTTATTAATATACTTTACCCTTGGTCCGCAACAGACGTCCCTCTCCAAGGACTGATCCCACCTTGCAACATGTTCAAAGTATGTCAGACAAAGCTTCAGAATCCTTGCCTCCAAGGAGCAGTTTGTCTTCACCCTCTCTAGGACAAGATTATTTGTTCTCCTAGCAGTCCATAGTATATTTAGTGCTCTTCTCCAGCACTACAGCCCAAAGGCATCAAATCTCCTTCTATCATCCCTAATCATCCATTGTCCAGCTCTCTGATGTATATAAATAATTGCAAAGACCATGGCCTGTATCAGGTACACCTTAGTCTCCAGACTGACATGTTGTTGTTGTTGTTGTTGTTATATGCAGTCGAGTCACTTGCAACTCATAGAGACCCTATGTATACCAGCCCTAAACTCTGCTCTATTCTGTGCCAATCGCACCATCTCTGATACACTCATCCCGATTACCACAGTCACTGAATCAATCCACTTCGTAGAGGGTCTTCCTCTCCTGCACTGTTCCTCCACCCTACCAAGCACGAAGTCCCTCTCCAAAGACCGGTCACTCCTTACAACATGTCCAAAGTATGTTAGACGGAGCCTCAGAATCCTTGCCCCCAGGAAGCCGCCTGATTTAGCCCATTCCAGGATGAATCTGTTTGTTTTCCTAGCAGTCCATAGTACCCTCAATACTCTTCTCCAGCATCAAAGCTCAAAGGCATCAATTCTCCTTATATCCTCCTTGGTCCTTGTCCAACTCTCTGATGCATAACAACTGATAGCAAAGACCATGACCTGTAGCAGGTGCACCTTCATCTCCAGAGAGACACCATTGCTCTTCAGCACTATGGAGAGGTCCCTAACAGCAGACTTTCCCATGGCAATATGTCTTTTAATTTCCTGGCTACTGGTGCCAAGAGTGTTGACTGTGGAGTCAAGCAAACTAAAGCTGTGAACAATCTCAATCTTTTTACCATCCATCCTGACGCTGCCAATTAGCCCAGTGGTGAGAATCCTTATCTTCTTGACACTGAGCCTCAATCCATATTGGAGCCAGCAAGCGCTTCAGGTCCTCCTCAGTTTCAGCAAGCAGGGTTGTATCATCTGCATATCGCAGATTGTTGATAGATCTTCCAGTCAATCTTAACCCCACATTTCTCCTTATGGAGCCCAGGCTCCCAGATAATATGTTCTGCATACAGGTTGGAAAGGTATGGAGACAGGACACATCTCTAGCATATTATCTTCCTAATTTTGAACCATGCAGTGTTTCCTTGCTCTGTTCTGACTACTGCCTTTTGGTTCAAGTATAGATTTCTCAATAGCATGATCAAGTGTTCTGGGATCCCCATTCTTCTCAGAATCAGCCACAGTTTGTTATGATCCACACAGTCAAATGCCTTTGCATAATCAATGAAACACAGGTTGACATGTTAGAGAAATCAAAAAGTTATAATCTAGGTTAGTAGAAGAACATGGTCAGGACAACTTCAGAAATGCGCTCACAGGTACCTCAGTCTTGAGCTTTATGGCTTAAGGCCAGTATTTCAAAGTTCTAAGTCCTGACAACTTGGGCAAAATCTTTCAACTTAGCTCTGGGGTTTTTTCTTGACAAGTAGTAGGCCCAAGGTCCACTCTATCTCATGTCTCAGTTTTTCTTTGTGGCTGCTAAGGCTGTTACTCTGGTCCTGAAGTAAAAATTACTTTATTTTACTTGCTCTTCTTTGCTGGTGGTGACTCTTCTCCTACTGTTGGATTTCTTTTATTTAACGATAAAACTAGCCAATCCCCTTGTGGATTGGTGAGACTAGTCAGTCTTCTTGTGGATTGGTGGGACGACCCAATTCCTTTGCAGGTAGATTAACACACCATATTTGCCTATTCCTGCTATCCACCTGGCAAAGTCAATTTTAGCGGCTAAGAAAGCTATTTTGAATAATAAACTCCACAGAAGATGTAGCTTATGAGGCAAATAGGCTGGCAAATACAGCTAGAACTGCACAGACAGGAAAGTATACCATCAATGAAAGGGAATTTCTAACGATTACATTCCTGTTTATATCAAAACATTTTTCCAAAAGAGTGAAAAGAAAATCTACTGACTGGAGGAAAAAAAAATTGGCAATACCATCTCAGACATGGGTCTCATACAAAAGTTTATAGAAAACTACAGGACTTCTATAAAAAAAATATTTACAACCTAATTAAAAAATGAGCAAAAGACATAGAAAGACTTTTCACAGAGTAGGACATTTGGAAAGCAAACAGACATATGAAGAAACGTTCAGAATCACTGACAATAAGAGAGCACAAATCAAATCCACAATGAAATACTGATACCATCTAACCCCAATAGTAGTGGCAAACAGGACAACAACCAAATATTGGAGAACATGTGGAGAGATTGGAATTCTCAGATACTGTTGGTGGGACTATAAAATGGTACAACTGCTCTGAGAGATTTTAACATTTCTTCAAAGAGCTGAACATAGAAATTTCACATGACCCAGTTATTAGACTGCTAGGAATATATCCCAAGGAAAATAAAATGAAAACACAAATGGAAATTTGTACACTGATTTTCATAGCAACATTATTCACAATAGCAAGAACATGGAAACAGCCAATCAACAAAATAATAGATTGAGAAATTGTGATACATTAACATGATGGAATACTATGCAGCACTCAGAAGTGATGATTTTTTAAAATACTATAAAGGGCGGTATGGAGACAGGACACATCCCTGGCATACACCCTTCCCAATTTTGAAGCATGCAGTGTTACCCTGCTCTGTTCTGACTACTGCCTCTTGG
>NW_006399922.1:6141100-6145569 GCF_000299155.1 Elephantulus edwardii | reverse complement strand
TATATTGAATCACTGTATCCAAAGGAATTGGCAGACACAGAAGAATTTCATGAAACAACATATGAGCAAGAGTCTATGGCGATGAAGGAAGAAGTCCAGGCTGCTTTGAAGGAAATAGCAAAAAATAAGGCCCCAGGAATAGTACCATGGTATACCAATCAACATATTTCAGCTAAAAGATGCTGCCCTGGATGTGCTAAACAAGTTGTGTCAAGAAATCTGGAGAACAGCCACTTGGCCAACTGAGTGGAAGAGATCTATATTTGTTCCTATCCCAAAGAAGGGTGACCCAACTAAGTGTGGAAACTATAGCACAATATCATTGATTTCACATGCAAGCAAGATTCTACTGAAGATTATCCAAAAACGATGGGAACAGCACATCAGCAGAGAACTGCCAGAAGCCCAGGCTCGGTTTACAAGGGGTTGTGGTACTAGGGATATTGTATCTGATGTTAGATGGATCTTAGCTGAAAGCAGGGAGTACCAGAGGAATGTATGTCTGTGCTTCATTGATTATGCAAAGGCGTCTGTGTAGATCATAACAAACTGGCTGACTCTGAGAAGAATGGGAATCCCAGAACATTTGATTACGCTTAATATGAAATTTATACTTGCACCAAGAGGCAGTCATGAGAACAGAGCAAGGAAACACTGGGAAGGGTGTATGCCAGGGATGTGTCCTGTCTCCATACTTTTTCAGCTTGTATGTAGAACAGATTATCCGGGAGGCTGGGCTCTATGAGGAGAAGTGTGGTGTCAGGATTGGTGGAAGATTTATCAACAATCTGTGTTATGCAGATGACACAACCCTGCTTGCTGAAACTGAGGAGGACCTGAAGCGCTTGCTGCAGAGGGTCAAGAACAGCAGCCTCCAATATGGATTGAGGGTCAATGTCAAGAAGACAAAGATTCTCACCATTGGGCCAATTGGCAGCATCAGGATGGATGGTGAAGAGATTGAGATTGTTCACAGCTTTAGTTTGCTTGGTTGCACAATCAACACTCTTGGCACCAGTAGCCAGGAAATTTAAAGACATATTGCTGCGGGAAAGTCTGCTGTTAGGGACCTCTCTAATGTACTGAAGAGCAACAGTGTCAGTCTGTAGGCTAAGGTACACCTGATTCAGGCCTTTGTTGTTTTGATTGTCATCGAGTTGAGCACAACTTACATCGACACTATGAACAAAAGACCTGAAGCCTTTCTATAACTATCATCATTTATCAAAGTTCATAGAGTTCCCAGAGGCATATTGTTTAGGAATTGGACGCCACACATAGTCTTTGCCATTACTTGCTATGCTTCAGAATGCTGGACAATGGCTAGAGGTGATAGAAGAAGAATTGATGCTTTAAGCTGAAGAAGAGTATACATTGTACCATGGACTGCTAGGAGAACAGATTCATCCTAGAGAGACAAGGCTGCTCCTTGGAGGCAAGTATTCTGAAGCTTCGCCTGACATATTTTGGACATGTTGCAAGGTAGGACCAGTCCTTGGAGAGAGTCATCATGATTGGGAGGGTGGTGGGACAGCGCAAGAGAGGAAGACCATCTATAAGATTAATTGATTCAGTGACTGGGGTAATGGGGGCAGGTGTGTCAGAGACAATAAGATTGGCACAGGATAGAGGAGGGTTCAAACGGGCTGTTGTACATAGGGTCACTATGAGGTGCAGGTGACTCAACAGCACATAAGAACATGAAAGAGGCTGGAGATCCTTATGCTGAGTGACCTAACTCAGTCTCATTAGGACAAATACTGCACGAAACTACTACTGTAAAAATAGAAGGAATACTAGTGAGAAGTATACCAAAGTCTAAAGGCAGAAGAAGAGGGAAAAGAGAGCTAAGGTTGACAGGCAGGGAATATTGAGGAGATGAAGAAATTGAGGGCAGATCCAGTAGGGATCTGAAAAGGTACGGTAGTGATGGGCATGGATCAATGGTGATTGGTTTTATAAAATACAGTGTATGAGAATGATACTATAAAACACAATGTAAATAGAGGAATGCATGGAACACAGTTTATAAGAATTTCATATGCACAGTAATGAAAAATATAAATATTTTTTAAAAAATGAAGAAAGACATTTCACAAAGGAAGACATTTGAATGTCCAAACAAAAAACAAATACTGCATAAGACCATTATTTGAAAAAAATAGATGGATTATGAGTAAGATATATGTTAAAGTCCAAAAGCAGAAAGGGCTGAAGGGGCTGTGAGTGAGGAGGGGAGCAATCACATGGTTGCAGAGTTTGATGGGTAGAGGGATGAAGTGAAGGAATTGGGAAAGATCCAGGGAGGACCTGAAAAGAAGGGGTTAATAGTGAGCATAGACCAATGGTGGTTAATTTTATAAAACACAATGCATAAGAATGATCGTATTAAATTCACAATGTGAATTAAGAAATGTGTGAAATACAATTTACATTAATTTTTATGCAAACCAATATAAAATAAAAAGACATTTTCAAAAATAGTGACTTGTCAAAACTATGAGATATCATCTCACCCCAGGAAGAATAGCAAAATTAGCAGTACAGAAAACATCAAATGCTGGCCAGGTTGTGGAGAAACTGGAACCCTTATTCATTGTTGATGGGAGTGTAAAATGGTCCAAACACTGAAGAAGGCTGTATGGTGTTTTCTCAAAAAGTTGCAAATAGTAATACTACTTGACCCAGCAATTCCACTCCTGAAAATTTACCCTAAAGAAACCATAACTGCCACCTAAGCAGATATATGCACACCTGTGTTTATTGTGGCTTTGTTTACATTAGGAAAGAGGTGGAAATAACCCAAGTTCCCATCAACAAACAAATGGATAGAGAAGTTGTGGTATATTCTCACAATGGAATACTATGCAGCATTGAAAAACAAGGAACTAATGAGATATTATGCAAAATGGATGACCCTGGAGGACATTATGCTAAGTGAAATATCTCAGTCACAAAAAGACAAATATTGCATAGGACCACTGCTGTAAAATGGGACTTACATCAGGGTTGAGGGAAGACAGAAAAGGAGGGGAGGAATGATGTATATTGCATTGAAACAGATGAAGGAGAGAACTTTTAAAAAGGGGTATATGAATGGATATTCTAGTCATTACAGAATTCTACAGTGAAGGCTACATAGTGGAGTGGACTTGGGGGGATGGATTGCATAACAATTAAAGAATTTTTCTTTTTCTTTTCAAAGAGAAGAGTGAACTGGGGGGACAGGGAGAAAAGTGCAACAATGAATGACTAGAAACCCTAAGTCTCTGTAAACTTTCCTTTAAATAATAAAAATAATAATAAAATAAAAAATTACTGCTAAGCTCTATACATACATAGGGCATTAACACTAAAAAAAATAGTGACTTGTGATGTTTTGCATCATGATTAGAAACTAGGGACATTAAAAGGGGGAAAGCAGGAAGTGTTCCTTTCCTTTTTTCATCAGGTCAAATATCCTCAGTATTTTTAACCATATAAACATCATTTACATGGAATCATCTATGTCTTTACATCCCAATTCTTGTCCCTGTGAATTCACTCTAATATTCATCATCATCATGAAAATACAGCATTAAGAACTGAACCTCTCTAACATAAAGCCATATGGTGAGTAAGTATTATATTATATTCATTTTTGTCCACTCGCGTATAAATTAGAGATTTTTCAGTAGGTAAACATATTTTCTCTGCTGCAAAAATACAGTTGTAATCCTCATTTTCTTTATTCTGGATACTGAATTTCCAAGACTGGAATCTAAAAACAGATTTTTTTTTCTTTTTTGGCATGTTCACATAAGGTGGCCTTACATTAGACTAATCATCTTTGCTTGTACTTGTGCTGTTGGCTTGTGAAAACCCAAAGCAAGAATTTACATTTAGTTTTAAATACCCTTTTCTGTGATTTTCTGATTTTGAAAACCTTTGGATATTTGATACTCATGGCCACAAGGAGTTTCTGTGGTCACTTATCATGTGAACCCTCCTTTAGGTAGAATTGAATGAGAAATAGCATTTCCTCTGGAAAGAAGCCACTATGTCATTTTGCTGAGTGAATTCAAGTCTCAATAAAGAAGTCATTTCCTCTGAAATGATCCACCTGTTCACTGTCAGTTTGTCTTACTGTAGTTCCTTACATGTTGCTGTGATACTAAATGCTTTGCCACTGGTATTTCAAACACTAGGAAAGTCTAACCTAGTAGACAGATTTTATATGAGATTCTAGACTAAGGCAGATTAGAAGCAGTACTATCCATCCACTTCTGAAAATAATATGCCCTTTAAAATCCCATGAGCAGTAGCAGAACATTGTCTGATATTGACCCAGAAGATGGGAATTGCAGGATAAAAAACACTCCAAGTAAACCTACAACGAGGAGAAGATAACATAGATGAATGGGATCTTCTAAGACTCAAATCCCTATGCACATCCAAAAACTTCTCCAGTAGGGTAAAAAGGGAAGCCA
>NW_006399922.1:6111736-6139885 GCF_000299155.1 Elephantulus edwardii | reverse complement strand
GGAATGGCAAAGGACACACCGACAAAGGAGACTAATCAGAACTGACTTTGACAAGCACTGTGGCAATTGGACAATTAAAACAGACATTCGGATGGCGGTGAAGAAGAACAAACTGGGGAGGAGGGTAGAGAGAATGGTGCGGCAACGAAGGAATGAAAACCCAAAATCCCTGTAAATGTTCATTAAACCTAATAAAATTTAATAAAAAAAAAAAAACACTCCAAGTGTGGTTTGGGAAGAGATGCTTCCTCCAGGTAGACTCTACCTTAATGATGAGGATGGAGTAAAACTTTCAGAATATTAAAGACCTCTATTGCTGACATGTCACAGCTCAAAATAAGGAGAAACATCTATTAATTATTAGAACATGGAATGTACAGAATATGAATCTAGGAAAACTGAAAGAAAAAATAAATTAAGCACATAAAGTTCAATACCCTAGGTAGTAATGAGATTATATTGACTGGTATTGTTTCTTTTTAGTTAGATTATTATATAATATACTATGCTGGGAATCCAGTTTGCAAGTTGTCTGTAGCAGCCAGATTCTACAGAGATTTTTGTTTGCTGGTTCTCGTGAGAATTAGGGTGGACTGTTGACTCACTAATGGGTGTGAAATTATTTGATTTAGCCTCCTATTTAAAAACACATTTGGTCAGCAGTATGAAGCTGGAATCCAGTTTGGAAGTCATCTGCAGTAGCCGAATTAGAAGCAGGAGTGGCATTCAGTTCTGAAATAGCTTGCCTCTGGAAACTCTATGAACATGGAGAAACAATGAAAGTTGTACAAGTGTTCACGTCTTTCATTCATAGGGTTGCTCTGAGTCATCTACAGCTTGACGGCACTTAACAACAGTAACAACAACAACATAGAGAGAGCTCTGTTGGCCTAGTGGATAGAAAGTTACGCTACCAATCCAAAAGTAAATTATTTTAATCTGCGGCCCTCAGGCCTAGTTTTAATTGTTTTTGGTCAAACATTCTTCTAAATGTTTTAGCACTGGTCTGTTCATTTCTTGTACAGAGGTAACTCATGGTTCCTGTGATGCTAAACCCTGTGACACTGATGTGTCAAATGTGATAATGACTACCCATGGTGGACAATGTTTGGTGGATCTCTCCAATTAAGACAAGCTTGGAAGCAGGAATGGCATCCACTTCTGAAATAGCTTGCCTCTGGATACTCTATGAATGCAGAGAAATGGTGAAAGTTATACAAGTGTTCAGGGCTTTCATTCATAGGGTTGCTATGAGTTGTCTATGTTTCAACAGCACTTAACAACAACAATGCTGGGAAAGGGACTAAAGTATAGTCTATGAGATTTGTGCTGATAACCCAAAGAGAGAGTCTCTCTGGCAGATCAAATACACCAGAAACTCCTCAGAAGAAAGAGGAGAAATCAACTCCTGTCCAATATACAGCTTAAGAAACCCATTGGGGGGGGGGTGTCAAATATCAGACATTCTTACTCAACAACAAGGCTATGCTGAGAATGACAAAGAAGAAGAATAACTCAAGATAATACTAAAGTATGGATATGATTGAATACAAAAACTACATCTCTGGAACGAGACAGAGGGGAAATAATATCATTAGTCAGAACAAGGTCAGGTGTTGACGTAAATAGAACAGATCATAAGTTGTCACAAAAAATTCAAACTGAAGCTAAATAAAATCAAAACAAGTACATGAGAGCCAAAATATAATCTTGTAATACCTAACTACCTAACTGGATGGTAGCCAATTTGGGTACCTGCTATAGTGATACTGGCAGAGAGGAAGCCACTCAATAATCCCAGTCCACCCATCTACCTGTCCCTTGTCCTTAGTGAGAAGAGGAACCTGGTAACCTCTACTCACTTCCCCTAACCTGCCTATGCTACTGAGACCACCCACTGCTTGAGATTTGGAGATTGCCTGTACCACGAAAGGAGCAGAGACTTTGGAATTCAGCTTTGCCACACTTAGGGAGGACAATCAACTTCCTACAGAATTCAAGGCTGCTTTTCAATTTACAATCTCAAAAAAAAAAAACCGAGCCTAGTAGACAACCACCAAACAGAATAAAAAAAATGCAATCTCACTGAGAAAATTTCCATTGGAATAGAGAAGAGACTTCATTTTACAGAAAGCCTCTAATACACAGAGCCAGGGATTCAGATGCTTTGTGGCCCAGCAAGCAGAGATTCAAAGACCCTTCCAACAAATGGCAGGAGGGAAAGTATTCTACAGACAACAAATAGATGATTGCATAAATATTTCATTGGCTATCACAGACATGCCAGAGTAGATCAGGTTAAAAAAATAAAAGAAGAAGTTAACATAACACCATCACCACAATGCCATGGAAGATATAGACAACATCAAACCCCCTCACACACACACACACACACACACACACACACACACACACACAAAATGGAAACCAACCAACCAAAGCAAGATGTCAAGGAAAAAAAGTAATCAATTCAGAGTTGATGAATCTCCTGGAAAAGAAAAAAATGTTGAATTTTTTTGACATAATTTAGAAGAAAGATTACAGAATATTTTCGCTAGGTGAAAGAAAAATAGCACTGAAGGAAGCTACAAGATAAACCCCATAAGTGCTTTAAATAGCAATACAAAATATAGCAGGTAAAACTAATGAAGTATTATAAATCAAAAGAAAACCAGAAATACAAATTCAGAACAGTTAGTCTAACATTTCAGAGAGCAAGAATGTGTTGAAAGGACAGGAGAGGAAAATTGAAGAGGTTGATACAGAAACAGAGTGGTGTCAAAGGTTTATTTTTGAAAATGTCTTTCCTAGACATTGATATTGCTTATTTTGTGTTGAAGTATTTATGGTACTAAGGAGAGAGGATTAGAGTGGTATAAAAACCTCACCATACTAGAAGCTTATATAAGCTCACGGGACCTAAATGCTAGTTCTTTCTTTTCTTTTTGGGATTCCTTCTTTCCACATACACCACAACTGACAGTCTACAACAATCTCCAGTCTCTGCAACACCTGCCTGTATCACTTTCAGTTTTGTGAGTCATTCCCCTGACAAGTATGAGTCTCTGTGGGACTTTCCAGTGAATCACTGAACTCAAGATTCATAGAGGAGTGGGGAGCTGGACAAAGGAGTAACTGTTTATATTGGTAATCATAGAGTTATACAGTAGATCCAACATTTGGAATACTGCTGACTTCCACTCCTTGTAACTACTCTGCTACAACACTTGGCAGAACAAATTATGAATACAGTTAATGTGAGATGCTGGGTTTATTGTTATGGCTCCAGATCCATGGAAGTCTGCAGTTTTGCAAGAGTAAGAAGTTAGACTAAAAAGTACAGTTATGTGGCTACTTTTGCTGCTACTAACGTGGAAAGAAAAGTTAAGCTGCTTTTGGCCTAAAGCAAAGGGGCAGGGCTCCAGACCATTTGCATTTGAATGAGATAAGTTAAGTGTGTATAATGAAGCTGAAACTGGGAATTCCTTGAAAGGTTTATGTGTTAAGGGTTTCATTGATTTAATTTTATAAATATTGTTCTTTCTTTTTCTTTCATCCAGTAATGTTAGATACAGTGTGAAAATGAATACTGGATGTTGTAGATTTAGAGAACTTATTCTTCCTGTCTTCCACTTATCAATTGGATATATTAAATAGGAAAAATTTTCCCTAAAAATTGCTTTTTTAAAATAATGGAATTTAGTAGAAAGCATGGGGCTTAGCCTGAGGGAAGATTAAGCTGCACCCAGTACTCTGAGATTTGCATTAGAATGGATTCATAAATTCACTTGCGCCTTTTAATTGAAGAGATTTATATTTGAAGGTTGTTGTTGTTGTTATGTGCCTTGAGTCACTTGTGACTCATAGCGACCCTATGTACAACAGCCTTAAACTCTGCTCTGTTCTGTGCCAATCACACTGTCTCTGATACACCCATCCCGATTACCTCATTCACTGAATCAATCTACCTCATAGAGAGCCTTACCCTCCTGTGCCTGCCCTCCACCCTACCAAGCATGATGTCCCTCTCCAAGGAACGGTCCCTTCTTACAACATGCCCAAAGTATGTAAGACGAAGCCTCAGAATCCTAGCCTCCAAGGAGCTGCCGGTTTAACCCTCTCCAGGATGAATCTGTTTGTTTTCCTAGCAGTTCATGGTACACTCAATACTCTTCTCCAGCACCACAGCTCAAAGGCATCAATTCTTCTATCCTCCCTAGTCATTGTCCAACTCTCTGACACATAATAAGTGATTGCAAAGACCATGGCCTGTATCAGACACACCTTAGTGTCCAGAGAGACACCATTGCTCTTCAGTACTTTCGGGAGGTCCCTAACAGCAGACTTTCTCATGACAATATGTCTTTTCATTTCCTGGCTACTGTTGCCAAGAGTGTTGACTGTGGAGCCAAGCAAACTAAAGCTGTGAACTATCTCTTGATTATACATCATGATGCTGCCAATTGGTCCAGTGGTGAGAATCTTTGTCTTCTTGGCACTGAGCCTCAATCCTTATTGAAGGCTACAGTCCTTGATCCTCTGCAGCAAGCGCTTCAGGTCCTCCTTGGTTTCAGCAAGCAGAGTTGTGTCATCTGCATAACACAGATTGTTGAAAGAACTTCTACCAATCCTGACCCCACATTTCTCCTCATAAAGCCCAGCCTCCCAGATAATCTGTTCTGCATACAGGTTGAAAAGGTATGGAGACAGGACACATCCCTGGAGTATGCTCTTCCCAATTTTGCCGCGTGCTATTTGAAGGTATGCAGCAATAAAGAGACAGGCTGGATTTGGTCATGTTCCATCAGGTATATTGACCTACCATGCACAGATGAATGGATAACTGCAAAAGGATTGCTGGCTGGAGGGGCAGGGAGTCATAAGGACCATAGTCTTTTTAACTTGGCCCCATATGGGACTTAAGACTGAGAAAAGGGACCAGTCGGTTTGGAACTCAGGAGGAAATAGAGACTCCTGAGTTTGTAGCTGATGTCCATTTGGACCTAGCCACTGATGGCTTGAGATGAATTGACCAGAGCCCAAGCAGATAATAATAAGATGTTGCATGATATAAGCTACTGTTGATTGCTGAAATTTTATGGCTTGCTCTTGATAAGACTTTGCTTATATATGCAGATGATAAATATTCTAACTAAAAAAAATTCTTCAGAGAAAAGAACATGCTTGTTTCTTCTGAGTGCTGGTTTGATGGAGATAAGCAAATCAGAAATTAGCCATCTAAAATGAGAAATAGTAAGGCATGAGACATGAAGTTGTTGATTTGCAACTTTATGAATATAGGTTTTGTTATGGTTGTAAGGGGAAAGTTCCATTTTATTTTTAACAATTTCCATTTTTTCAACTCTCAAGCTACATACATTCCATGTTCCAATTATCAAATAATGTTTGTCTTTTTTTTTTTTTTTTCATTTCAGCTGAATTCCAATCTGGTCTTTACCACTATACTACTCCATGTTCCTCAAATGTCCATAAGATTTTCAGAGACATGTTTTTTAAGAAGTGAATGGCTAGTCCTATTTCTTAATCTTTCTTAATCTGGGTTGCCTACTGAAAACTGTCTACCGTTCGTAACCCTTATGGCATTTAACACACCAGTGACATAGCTTTCAGTAGCACAGCAACCCAAAAGTTATCTCAGTACAACAAATTGACAGACAAGTCCTGTATCACTGAGAGTAATGTTCTCCCCAAACACAACAAACTGTAAATTTAGTTTGTAACTCAAATAGCAAATTAGCATGTTGTTGTTGTTGTGCCGTCGAATAGCCTACAACTCATAGCGACCCTATGTACAACAGCCCTAAACTCTGCCCTATCCTGTACCAGTCCCACCATCTCTGACACTCCTACCCCCATAACCCCAGTCACTGATTCAATCCATCTCATCGAGGGTCTTCCTCTCCTGTGCTGTCCCTCCACCCTCCCAAGCATGACGTCCCTCTCCAAGGATTGGTCCCTCCTAGCAACATGTCCAAGTATGTTAGATGAAGCTTCGGAATCCTTGCCTCCAAGAAGCAGCCCAGTTTCACCCTCTCCAGGACAAATTTGTTCATTTTCTTAGCAGTCCGTGGTATATTAAATACTCTTCTCCAACACCACAGCTCAAAGGCATCAATTCTCCTTATATCATCCCTAGTCATTATTCAGCTCTCTGATGCATAGCAAGTGATTGCAAAGACCATGGCATGTATCAGGCACACCTTAGTCTCTATACTGACATCATTGCACTTCTGTACTTCAGAGAGGTCTGTAACCGCAGACTTTCCCATCTCAATATGTCTTTTCATTTCCTGGCTGCTGGTGCCAAGAGTGTTGACGGTGAAGCCAAGCAAACCAAAACTGTGAACAATCTCAATCTCTTCACCATCCATTATGATGCTGGCAATCTGCTCAGTGGTAAGAATCTTTGTTTTCTTGGTATTAACTCTCAATCCATACTGAAGATTACAGTCTCTGACCTTCCACAGCAAGTGCTTTAGGTCCTCATCAGTTTCAGCAATCTCAGATTGTTGGTGATTCTTCCTTCAATCGCCACATTTCTCCTCATAGAGCCCAGACTGACGAATAACCTGTTCTGCATAAAGATTGAAAAGGTGTGGAGACAGCATACAGCCCTGGCATACACCCTTTCCAATTTTCAACCATGCAGTGTTTCCTTGCTCTGTTCTGACGACTGCCTCCTAATCCAAGTATAGGTTTTGCGTTAGCACGATCAAGTGTTCTGGGATTCTTCTCAGAGTCAGCCATAGTTTGTCACAATCCACACAGTCAAATGCCTTTGCGTTATCAATGAAAATTCTCCAGAAACAAAGACAAAGAGAGACTTCTGGAAGCAGCTAGAGAAACAAAGAGTAACCTAGACAGGGTAGAAAATAACATTAACCTCCAATTTCTCAGTAGAAGACATGCAAGCAAGAATACAGTGGAATGGCATATACAAAACACTCAAAGGAAAAAATTATCAGCTGAGAATCCCGTACCTAGTACAATTATTCATCAAATATCATTGTGATATTTAAACATTCTCAGAAAAGCAAATCTGAGAAAGTTCATGAAAGCATGACCATTTTTGCAAGAAATATTTAAGGAAATTCTTCCCACAGAGACACCACAGAGGAATGGATGGATCAAAGCAACCAATAACAGCACACACACAAAAAAGAATCCAGTAAAATGATAGCTATAAAACTTTGCTTCTGGATAAAGGTTCAAAATATTAATGATTTAAATGTATCAATAAAGAGAAAGTAAGAAGAATGGATAAAAATAAAAACTCAACACTGTCTGTAAGAGTCACTTTCACTGAGAAGTAATGATAAAGATCGAGTAAAAATGAAATGGTGGGGAAAAAATATACCAAGCAAATGTCAAGAAACAAAACAGAAAAATGAGAGTAGCAATACTAACTTCAGACAAAAGAAATGTCAGTGTCAAAACCAGAATAAATTACAGGAAAGGGCACTGTATAATGCTTAAAGGATCACTAGAACAAGAGGACACAACTATCTATGCATCAAATGATAGAGCTGCAAAATGCACAAAACAAATGTTTGCAGACATGAGAAATAAAATATACAATACAACAACAGAAGTAGGAGACTTCAATATACCACCCTCCCTGAAAGGTAGGATGACTAGAGAGAACTCAACAAAGATGCATAAGAACTAAACTGTACTGAGTTAACCAACTCAACTTAATATACATATATAGGATAATGTACTGTAAAAAAGTTCAATATGTATTCTTTTCAGTGCACATTCTCCAGAATAGACTATATGTTTAGTCACAAAACCAGCTTCAAGGAATAAAAACAAATTTAAGTACTACAAAGTATTTTCTCTGACTACATGCTATAAAATTATAAATCAATTACAAGAAAACAAAGAAGGTAAAATAGACACATATGCACTTGAAAACTGCATAACATCACTTAAATACTGTTGGATAAAAAAAATACTGTTGGATAATCTAAGAAATAAAAAATTAAATAACATTTCCTTTTTTTGCAGTCAACCAAATTTTTTTAGTTAATATTTTCATCGTTCATATGTACTGTGTTCCACATATGTACATCGTGCTTTATATAATCTTTCCTTTACATTATATTTTGTTCACCTATACTGTGGGGTTATTTCTCCCTTATTATCCTCTTACTAATAATAATTACATACATGAAAGTGTGTAAGCAAGCTATTTCATGCATGTTCTAATATCCCTCTTTTAGATAGACATTTTCTGATTTGCCCATGCCTCTACTACTTAGGATCAATCAAAAATGGCTAGAATAGTATGTTGTTGTTGTTGTTATTGTTGTTGTGCACTGTTGAGTCACTTATGATTCATAGTGACCCTATGTACAACAGCTTAAACCCCACTCTATCATGTACCAATCTTATTGTCTCTGACACACTTACCCCCATTACCCCAGTCACTGAATCAATTTTCATTTCATTGACAGTTCTCCTCTTTTGTGCTGTCCCTCCATGCTACCAAGCATGATGTTCCTCTCCAAGAACTGGTCCTTCCTTGCAACATGCTCACAGTGTGTCAGATGAAGCTTCATAATCCTTATATCCAAAGAGCAGTTTGGTTTCACCCTCTCTAGGACAAAGTTTTTTGTTCTTCTAGCAGTCCATGGTGTATTCAATACTCTTCTCCAGCACCACAGCTCAAAGGCATCAATTCTCCTATAGTCCCTAGTCATTGTCCAGCTTTCTGGTGCATAGCAAATAACTGTGAAGACTATTGCCTAGTTCTGGTGCACCTTAGTCTCCAGATTGACATTGTTGCTCTTCAGTACTCTGGAGAGGTCAATGACAGCAGACTTTCCCAATGCAATTAATCTTTTAATTTCCTGGTTGCTGGTACCAAGTGCGTTGATTGTGTTCAACTTGGATTTAGAAAAGGCCACTGCAAGATTCCAAGCTGGTGGTGGCGGCGGAAACAGCGTGGCAAGCTGCGGGAGCAGTGGACCACATGGAGGAGGGCCACCATGGCCTTCTACAGACCTCTGTTTATTGATAATTGAACAGTTAAACAGTTGATGGCTGGTGTTTGGTACAGATTGAGGCTCAACATCAGAAGATCAAGGATTCCCAGGGAGGAATGGGTAAGTCCTGCTGCTCCCAACTCCCTGCTGCTGAACCTGCACCTCTGCCACAGCTCCATGGGCTTTCTATCGCCAGACCTCAGGGATCTCCTCATCTGCAATAGATGGTAGACTCAGCCACCAGGCTGGTGCAGGGGAGCCGCCACACCGCTGTAGAGTGGACTTGTTCTGGGGAGAATTCTTGGATCCAAGATGGGGTCAGCACGTTGGGGTTTCCTTGGGCAGGCAAGAGAGGGAAATCACCAACACAATGAATGATGAGAGTCACTGTGAGCTGTCTATGATTTGACGACACTTAACAGTGTCAGCATGTCCAAGATGGCAGATATCCTAAATGCACCACATCTTTTGATCTGCTGACTACCTCTTCCAAGAACTGTTTAGACCTGGCAGGAAAGGGGGGGGAGGGTCTATTCACCATTCTCAGGTTCCCTTCTCCATTTTTAAAGTGGGAGGATGGTGACACCTACTTCAAATTACAGTATGACCACTTGGGGGGGGGGTGAAGGTAGCAGTGCTGGAATTGGAGACACTATCCCTGGCCACATGGTCTTCGGTGAGGCGTGGGGTCAGGACTTGGAGGGGGGACTTTGGTGGGGGAGTGTGCCAGCCAGCCCCTAAGGTGTGTTGCACGGCCCCCGGGGGGTAGTGTCCAACCCTCAGGGTGGGCTATTTGGCCCGGGGGAGAGCTGTTTGGCCCTTGGGGTGTGGGGTGAGCCATTCTCGGCCCTTAGGGCAAGCCATTCTCCGCCATTGGGGCCAGTAGTGTTTGGCCCTTGGCACGAGTCGGCACTTGGGGTGAGCTCCTCAGCCCTCAGGTTGTTCCATCCGACCCCTGGGTAGAAAAAACTGTCTAGGGTGTATAGAGAATTTTATGTAGGCTACTTTCCTCCACCCTCTCCCTCAGTACACCCATAAGTAACACTCCCAAAGCCTTTCTATTTGTAACTCACAAGTTTGTTCTGTCTAGGTTTGCTCCGTTTCCTATAGGTAACCTTAACACTGAGTTTTACTCCAGACCTGACCTTGAACCCAGTTCCAGAGACAAAAAAGAAATACAACTGCCAGCTAAGGAAGCAAAGGAGGATGGAGCCTCAGGGTTCAGTCAGCCATCCCCACTGGACCCACCTGGGAAAACACTTTGCAGTCCAGAGGGGAGTAAAAGTCAGGAAAATATCTTCTGACAGAACAAGAAGGCAAGCAGTTTTAACCCAAGACCACCAGTAAGGTGATAAAGTGTGCTCCCTTTCCCCCTTCACATCAATGCCCCTGTTCAGCATGAAGAAGCCAGAAAGTCTGTGCCCCATTCCCAAATGAGAAACTCACAAGTGAATAAGATAGTTTGTTTAATCACCATTGGACTATGCTTACCATTGCCCTATATCATCTGGTCCCCACTGGACCCTTTCCATTTCCTTCCCCTGCTCCCCCCACCAACCAAATTGTGCAGCCCTGCAATTTTCATCCCTGTCCATTCTGCTCCCAACCCCCACCTCCTTGTATTCCCAACATGTTTTTCCCAATAAAACTTTAAAAATAAAAAGAAAGAAAAGGCCATTGCACCAGAGATATAATTGCTGATGTCAGCTAGGCCTTGGTTAAAAGGAAAGAATACAAGAAGACTATCTATTTGTGCTATATTCACTATACAAAAGCATTTGACTGCATAGATCATAACAAATGGTGGGTAACACTGAGAAGGATGTGAATTCCAGAACACTTAATTGTGCTGGTGGGAAACAATTACCTAGGCTGTTGTGTGAACAGAGCAGGGGAACATTGTATAGTTTAAAATCAGGAAAGGTGCACTGGGAAAGTCTGTAGTCAAAGACCTCTCCAAGTTCTTGAAGTAAAATGATGTCAATGTGAGGACTAAGGTGTGCCTGATTCAGGTCATGGCCTTTCCATTCACTTACTATGCATCTAAGAGCTGGAGAATGATTAAGGATGACAGGGAAGAATCAATGCCTTTGAATTTTGATGTTGGAGAAAAGTGCTGAATATCCCTTGAATTGCTAAAAGAAGGAACAATATGTTTTGAAGAAAGTAGAGCCAGAGTCCTCATTGGAGACAATGATGAGACGTCATCTCACATACTTTGGGCATGTTGCTAGGAGAGGTTATTCTTGGAGAGGCGCATCATGCTTGGGAAGATGGAGGGACAACAGAGAGAGGAAGACCTTCATTTAACCAGGTAGATTGACACAGTGACTACAACAATGGGCTGGGGGTGTCAAAGATTGTAGAGTTGGCACAAGATAGGACAGTACTCAGATTAGTTATTTATACTGTCACTTTGAGTTATACTCAACTTAACAACGCTAGCAACAACATCAACATCAATCCATTATTCTAAGAGAAAAGCATGCCCCTTTTGCTAAAGAATCCACTGTTCAACTTGGAAACTTTAAACATCTGCATCCACAAGCAAAATCAGTATAGAACAAGCCATCAAATTACACCAATCAACCCTCACTCACAATACGGATCAAATTCTCTTCATCTAGTTGGGTCAACTCATCAAGAGCCATCTGTGGCTAAATTCAAGTGGGCATCAGCTGCAAGCTCAGAAGTCTTCATTTCTCACTGTATTTGAGACTTGTTTTTCTCCTCACTCAGCCCTGGCCTCCGTGTGAGACCATGTCAATAAGTCAGGGATCCTCAAGCCAACACCATGTTCCTCAAGAAAACAATCCTTCTCTGCGTATATAAACATCTATTTGGCTTCTGAGGCAGGATAAAGTTAGTACTCATCAGAGGCCACTTAGAAGACTTAAAATTGGGGTATGCTCACTTTACAGCAATCACCTGTATCCAAAGGAGTGAAAGTGGGAGTAAAATAATAATGGAGTAACAGGCAGAGCTAGAACACGCTCCTTCAGTACTGCTTACCTAGCTTGCACAGATTTGTGGAGGAAAATGTTTCTTGAAACAAAACTCTAGAATATAACAAAAGCAGTACTTAGTAGTGAATGTATAATAATAAGCAAATACATCAAAAGGAAAGAGTGAAAATTGACTATTTAAACCCAAAGTCTTAAACTAATATGACAAGAATAGCAAGCAAGCCTGACAAACTCGAAAAAAAAAGAAAATCACAACAAAGCTTTTTTTAAAAAAATCTAAAAATAAGGCAAAAATAAATGGAATGGAGGTATGGAGAAGAGAATGGCCTGAGATATCACTTGAGTAAGGCTCTGCCATTTGAATATCCTACTACCATGGAGCCATCTCAGAGACCAAACAGGACACTAGTGTTTAAGACAGGGAGCCACCAGTGGAGACAGACTCACTTTCAAAGTCGGCATGCTGACATAACAGAAAAAGAGGTATCTTTAAAGTACCATGGACAGAAACTACTTAGGTTGGTACCCTTGGTCTCCTGCCACTCAACATACAAAGGAGGACAAAAGGTTTTAGAAGAGAAGACATCATCAGGTGAAGCATTCTTTCCAAGAGCCAGCACTTTCAGATAGAGAAGAGAAGAGAAGATAGAGAAGAGAAGAGAAGAGAAGAGAAGAGAAGAGAAGAGAAGAGAAGAGAAGAGAAGAGAAGAGAAGAGAAGAGAAAGGAGGGGAGGGGAGGGAAGAGAAGGGCCTGAAATGCCCCTGGAGAAAGGCCCCTCCATCTGGGGATCTTTGATACCACAGGACAATCCCAGGGACTAAAGATGACAACAGACTTTGGAACAGAGAGCTACAAACAGAGGAGAGACTCACTTTCACAGCTGGCATGCTAACATGCCAGCAAGAAAGCTGTCTTCAAAGTCCCTTAGACACAAACTGTTTAAGTGAAGTACTTGGTCTCACAGCACTGTGCCACTCTGCAGACAAAAGAGGACAACAGAGTTTGAAAGAGTGGACTACAGTAAGGAAAGATTCTTCTAGGGCTGCATTGCAGAACAGAGAGAACCTGATGGAATTTTAAAGCAAACTTTCCCAGAAAGGGCTTCCAGTCGAGTATGGAGTAAGGATGGAGTGGCTCATCCTATCCACTGAATTTTTCAAGCTAATCAATAACATCATAAAGATAAGAACTCTCAACAACTCACTTATATACAATAGAAACAGCCTAACACCAAGAAAAACTTCAAATAACGTCAAGAAAGCAATACCAGCATAAAACGTTGTGGAAAAAACTAATTAAACCTTCCCCACATACATACACACACAAAAAAGAGCATATTCCAAACTAAAAAAAAATGCCCCAAGGTTAGAGAGGAAAAACATATACATTGACGGAGTCTTTCAAACAGCTATGGAAGAAAGTGCAAATGATGGAAGAAACAATGGAAGCCAAAATTAAAGTGAATACCCCAGAAGAAAAAGTATATTAATGCAGAAGAACTTGAACAAGTACATAAGAAAATGCAAAAGATAGAAGAAAGCATTGAAACTACAGATATAAAGGTACAAGAATCACGATTGGAGATTAGTTTTAGAAAACAAAATGTACCGGTGAACACCAAATAGACTTGACCCCCCCAAAAAAACCCATCAAGACATATTATAGTCACATTCTCCAAGTTAAAATATAGGAACAGAATTCTAAAAGCAGCATGAGAAAAACAAAGAGCCACTTACAAAGGAGAAACAATTATATTAAATTCTAATTTCTCAGCAGAAACCAAGCTAGAAGATAATGGAATGGCATATACAGAAAATTGAAAGATGGCAATTGCCAGTCAAGGATCCTAAACCCAGCAAGCTCTCCATAAAATATAAAGGAGAAATTAGAACCTTTTTAGAAAAAAAGGAACTTAAGGAATCTGTGAAAACAAGACCAAAACTACAATAAATTTTAAATGAAGTCCTTCACACGAGTGGTCAATGGAAAGTGGACAGACTATAGTAAACAGAAACAACAGAAAAATAAACAGGACAAAAAGTAAAAAATAAAGCCTGGTCTGACAATATTCATACTTAATGTGAATGGACTAAATTCACCAGTCAAATGAAAACGAATAGCAAAATGGATTAAAACAAAAACAAAGCCCATCAATAGGTTATTTACAAGAGACACGTGTAAAGGAGGAGGAGGAGGAGGAGGAGGGGAGAAGGAGGAGGTGGGGGAGAGAGATATACTCAAAATCAGAGCCTGGAAAAAATATATATCAAGCAAATGGTAGGCCCAGAAAGAGCAAAAGTGGCAAAACTAATCTCTGATAAAATGGACTTCAAAATGAAAACCATCATAAAAGATAAAGATGGGCATTACATAACGATTAAAGGCAAAGTAGATCAAGAAGACACGACCTTGGTCAACATTTATGCACCAAATGATAGACCTTCAAAATTCATAAAATAATGATTAATAGAATTGACGAAAGAAATAGATAGCAGCACAATAGTTGTAGGTGACTTCAACACACCACTACACCAATTGATAGGTCAATCCAAAAGAAATTCGAGAAAGATGCACAAATCCCGAACTATGTAATTAGTCAACTTGAACTTGTAGATGCATTTAGGGCTCTGTGTCCAACTAAAATGTTCTTCTCAAGTGCACGCAGTACATTCTCCAGAATTAACTATATATTATGACACCAAGCAAGCCTCAACAAATTCAAAGACATTAAAATAATACAAAATATCTGCTCGATCACAATGTCTTAAAACTAGATATTAACTACAGTAAGGTAAAGTTTAAAAACCACCTATCTGGAAACTGAATAACTCCCTGCTAGAACATGATTGGATTCCAACAGAACTAAAGAATGAAATAAAAAAAGTTCCTTGAAACAAATAAAAAGGAAAATACAACATACCAAAAACTCTAGGATACAGCTAAGACAGTCCTCAGGGGGCAATTCATAGCAATAAGCACAGACACACACACATACAAAAGAAAAAAGAAAAGAAAAGAAAAAAGAGTAAATAAACTAGTATAGTAATTTTAAAAAAAAATCCTTGAAGAAAGAGAACACAGCCAAGTTGGAGTGTGGAGGGAGGTGGGGGGAAAGAAGAAAGAAGGAAAATTAATTATCTAGTTCAACACCTTTATCAAATAGAAAAAGAACAACAATCAAGACCTATGGCCTCTAGAAGAAAATAAATTGTAAGGACAAGAGATGAAAACAATGAGATATAAACAGAAAAACAATTTAAACTACCAATAAAACCAGAGGAAGTTTTTTGAAAGGGTCAATAAAATTGATAAACCACTGGAAAATGTAACAAAAGGGAAAAAAGAGAAAACACAGATAACTTAATTAAGAAATTACAGAGGTAACATCATAACAGAACCTGATGAAATTAAATTGATAATATCAGAATACTATGAAAAGCTGCCCTCTGATAAATTAAAAAACCTACCCACACTGACAAGGACAAAAATAGAACACATGAATAGATTCATCATAAAAAAAAATTGAAAAGTCATAAAAAGAATTCCCCATAAGAAAAGTTCTGGAAAAGAAAGACTTCACAGCTGGATTCTACCAAAGATTCCGAGAGGATCTACCACCAATTCTGCTTAAACTATTTAAAAAAATTAAAAAGAAGGAACACTCTCAGACTCTTTCTATGGAGCAAATATAACCCTAATGCCAAGATCAGGCAAAAGTATCAAGAAAGAAAACTACAGACCAATATCTCTCATGAATATAGATGAAAAATCCTTAACAAAATTCTAGTCGCTAGAATAAAAAAATACATTTAAAAAAATTCCCCATGACCAAGTGAAATTCATAATAGATATGCAAGGATGGTTCAACATAAGAAAAATAATCAATATAATTCACCATATTAACAAAGCAAACAATAAGAACCATATTATTTAGCAATTGATGAACAAAAGGCATTTGACAAAATCCAAAGCCTCTTCCTGACAAAGACACTCAGCAAAATTGAAATAGAAAGGAATTTCCTCAACATAGCAAAAAGTATATATGCAAAACCAAGGCCCAATATCATTCTCAATGGAAAAGGACTAAAAGCATTTTCCTTGCAAACAGGGACCAGAGAAGGATGCCCATAGTCACTATTTATTTTCAATATTGTATTGGAAGTGCTTGCTAGGGCGATACAAAAAGAGAAGGAAATAAAGGTGTCCAGATTGGCAAAGAGATGGTTAAACTATCACTATATGAAGATGATATGATAGTGTACACAGAAAATTCCAAAGACCCAACAAAAAAAAAAAAAAAACAAACCTGCTAGAGTAGCAAAAGTAAGGTCAATATCCAAAAATCAGCAGGATTCTGCTACAATAACAAAGATAACTCAGAGAAGGAAATCAAGAAAGTAATACCATTTACAATAGTGAACAACAAATGGAGATATTTGGGAATAAATCTAACTAGAGATACAAAAGACCTACACCAAAAAAATCTACAGAACATTTCGGCAAGCCCTAAAGAAATGGAAAAAAGTGCTTTGTTCATTTTGTGAAAATGGCAATTCTACCAAATGCAATTTCCATGTTCAGTGCAATCACAATACAGACACCAAATTCATATTTCAAAGAGATTTAAAGAGAAAATGTCAAGTTTATTAGTAGAGGAAAGAGACCATGAATAATGAAAAAAGAAAAATACCCATAATGTATGAAAATGATTGTGTAAAACACAATGTGAATGAATAATAGTGTGAAACACAATGTATATGAACTTTGTAAGCAATTTTAAAAAAATAATGTAAATTTTTCAAAGTAAAAACAACCTTAAAGAATAATCACAAGACAAAGTATAGCCTACACAGTACTGGAAATAACAGAAATGCATGCAAATACAATCCAGAGTATTAAGATTGATGTGGCAATAGTGCCCAACACACTGGAGGGGCAAAAAAGTATAACAAAAGAGATGGAAGGGAGAATCAATGAGCTGGAAGACAAGAAACTCAATGAAAACATCTTGTTGTTGTTGTTGTTGTTGTTGTTGTTGTTGTTGTTGTTGCTAGGTGCCGTCAAATTGCTACTCATAGTGACCCTATGTACAACAGCCCTAAACTCTGCTCTGTCCTGTGCCTATTGCACTGTCTCTGACACTCCCATCTCGACTACCCCCGTCACTGAATCAATGCATCTCATAGGGGGCCTTCCCCTCCTGCGCTGTCCCTCTGCCCTCCCAAGGATGATGTCCTTCTCCAAGGACTGGTCTCTCCTTTCAACATGTCCAAAGTATGTTAGACGGAACCTCAGAATCCTTGCCTCCAAGGAACCACCTGGTTTAACCCTTTCAAGGATGAATCTGTTTGTTTTCCTGGCAGTCCATGGTACTCTCAGTATTCTTCTCCAGCACCACAGCTCAAAGGCATCAATTCTCCTTCTATCCTCCTTGGTCATTGTCCAACTTTCTGATGCATAACAAGTGATAACAAACATACTAGAAGAAAAATCAGAGATAAGATTATATAAAGGAAAAACGAAAACATTAAACTCATATGGGATGACATCAATAGGAACAACATACATATAATTGGAATTTCAGAAAACGGGAGGAACAAGGAAAACAATGAGAAAATTGTGAAGAGGTTCTAGAAGAAAACATCCCAGGTATTATGAAGAATGAAGAAATCTATATTCAAGAAGTTCAGCAAACACCAAATATACTAGACCCAAAATTAATCATATCAAGACATGTCATATTCAAATGCTCCAAAGTCAAAGAAAAAGAATAGAATAAACAGCATGAGGAAAAGTGTCAACTACAAAGGAAAAATAATTAATTTCTGGTTTCTCAAGACAATATGATGGTCTATACAGAAAGTTGAAAGAAAACAATTGCCAGGCAAGGATTGATAGCCAATAAAACAGTCCATCAACTATAATGAGAAATTAGGTCATTCTCAGAAAAGCAGGAACTTAAGGAATTTGTGAAAACAAGACCAAATTTACAAGAAATTCTAAGAAAAGTACTTAACATGGTGACATCAGAGAAAAGTGGATGGACTATAGTAACAGAAACACAGTAAAATGGCAATGATACAATCTGGCCTGTCAATAATTATACTTTATGTGAATGGTCTAAATGCACCAATTAAGAGAAAAAGAAAAGCAGAATAGATGAAAAAAAAAAAAACACATCACTATGCTGCTTACAAGAGACACACCTTAGAAACAAGGAAAAAGATTGCAGGGCTGCAGTGCAGAACAGAGAGAACCCCAAGGACTTTAGGAAAGGCAAATTTATCCAGAAAGGACCTGTATTAGATGAATAACTCACCCCACAGACTGAACATTTTAACTTGACACTAATTAATAACATTTTAAAGACAAGAGCCAACAACGACTTTCATAGATAATAGGAACAACCTAATACTTACCAAGAAAAACTTCATATAATGTCAAGAAACCAGCAGGCAGTTTCAAACACTGTGAAAAACCAAATAAAGCTTTCTCTGGGGGAAAAAGCACCAAAGAATATTAGAGACTGCATGCATATCCCAGAGTCAAGAAGTCAAATGATATATGTTGCTAAGAAAACATTCAAACAGCTATGAATAAAAGAACAAATGATGGAAGAAACAGTCAAAACCACTAAAAAAGCAAACACTTCCGAGACACAGAGCCAAGAAAGATATGTTGAGGGGAAGGAATTTGTAAAAATAACAAAGAAAATGCAAAAACTGGATGAAAGAATTGAAATTATAAAGTAGTAGAAGAACTTAAAAATCATCACAAGATAGAAGGTTGCTGCCAACACAGTACTAGAAATAAGAAAAACGCATGAAAATGCAACCCAGAATATTAAGACTGAAATGGCAGAAGTGTCCAACAAACCTGTAGGATAGAAAAGTATATCCACATAGAAGGAGGTGGGAGGTCAGTGAGGTGGGAGACAAGAACCTCAATGGAAACATACTAGAAGAAAAATCAGAGATGAGATATAAAGAAAATGAAGATAGCAAAAGAATCAAGTGGGATAACATCAAAAGTAATAACAGATATATGATTGGAATTGCAGAATATGAGAGGGATAGGAAAATTACTGGAAAAAATTCTGGAAGAAGTACTAGAAGAAAATTTCCCAGGTATTTCTAAGAACAAGGAAATTCACAATCAGAAAGCACAGCAAACACCAAATAGACTAGACTTAAAAAAAAAATCAACACATAGCATAATAAATTCTCCAAATAAAACATAGAATGCTGAAAGCATCATGAGAAAACCAAGGAGTCACATACAAAGGAAGAACAATTAGATTAAGTTCAGATTTTTAGCAGAAACCACACTAGCAAGAAGACAATAGAATGGTATATACAAAAAGTTGTCAGTCACAAAAGGACAAAAACTGCATAGTGCCACTCTTGTAGAATGGGACTGACATCAGGGTTGGAATGAGAAAAACTGGATAAATTATGTATACTGCATTGAAACAGATGAGGGGGAGAACAGGTTAAAAGAGATATATGATAGGGTATTATGGTTATCACCAGAGTCCAGAATGAAGGTTGCCTAGTTGAGTGTACTTGGGGTGAAGGGGGAGAGGGGATTGTATACCAATGAAGGAATTTTTCTTTTACTTTTCAGAGAAAAGCAAACTGGGGTGGGGGAAGGGTGGGCAGGGGGAAAAAGAGCAATAAGAATGAATGGGTTTCCAATTGTTCATTGTTGCACATTTTCCTCCCTGCCTCCCTTCCTCTCAGATAGTTTTTTTTCTTTGGGGAAATAAAAGTTCTTTCATTGAAAAAAAAAAAAAGAATGAATGGAAATCCAAAATCTCTGTGAATGTTCATTAAAATTAATTTTTTTAAAAAAAAAGTTGACAGAAAACAATTGCCAACTAAGGATCCTGTACTCAGCAAAGCTCTTCTTCAAATATGAAGGAGAACTCACATCCTTTGCAGAAAAGAAAGAACTTAAGAAATTTGTGAAAACAAAACCAAAACAACGAGAACTTTTAAGGGAAGTCCATCACACAGAGACACCAAAAGAAAGTGGATGGACCATAGTAACAAGAAATAAAAACAAACAAAAAAACACACCACAACAAAATGGCAATGAAAAAAACTGGCCTTTTAATAATCAAACTAAATGCAAATTGACTAAATGCACCAATCAAGAGAAAAAGAGTAGAATAATGCACAAAAGTAACAAAGCTCATCTTTTGTCTACAAGAGACACATCTAATAAACAGAGAAAGCTCTAAATCAAAGACTAGGAAAAATATATCAAGGAAAAGTCATCCACAAAATAGCAGGACAGAAGATACTAATCTCTTATAAAATTGACTTCAGAATTGAAATCACCATAAAAGATAACGAAGGGCACTATATAATGATTAATGACACAGTAAATCAAGAAGACAGAACATGGGTCAACATCTATGCACCAAATGATAGAAATGCTAAATACCTAAAACAATTGTTAACAGAATTAAAGAAAGACATAGACAGCACCACAATAGTGTTAGGAGACTTTAGCATACCACTCTTACCAAAGGATAGGTCAACTCAAAAGGAAATTAACAAAAATTCAGAATACCTAAACTACATAGTAAGACAACTCGACCATGTCGATGTATTCTGAGCACTGCACCCAACTAAAACTCAATCCACTTTCTTCACCAGTGCACACTGTACATTTTCCAGAATTGATCACATAAAGCAAGACTCAACAAAATTAAAACATTGAAATAAATAGAACATGATTGGGTTAGAGAGGAAATAAAGAAAAATTTACAAATTCCTTGACACAAATGATAATGAAAACATAATATACCAAAATCTCTGGGATTCTGCTAAGGCAGGCCTCAGGGAGCAAGCAGTTCATAGCAACAGGTAAACACTTAAAAATGAAAAATGAAACAAACTTAATTATCTAACTCAACACTTCATCAAACAGGAAAAGAAAAACAGTCTAACCCCACAGCATCTAGTTTGTTGTTGTTGTTGTTATGTGCCATCGAGTCGTTTCCGACTCATAGCGACCCTATGCACAACAGCCCTAAACTCTGCTCTATCCTGCGCCAACCGCACTGCCTCTGACACACCCATCCCGATTACCCCAGTCACTGAATCGATCCATCTCATAGAGGGTCTTCCCCTCCTGCGCTTTCCCTCCACCCTCCCAAGCATGATGTCCCTCTCCAAGGACCCGTCCCTCCTGGCAACATGTCCAAAGTATGTCAGACGAAGCCCCAGAATCCCTGCCTCCAAGGAGTAGAAGAAAGAAAATAAAAAGAACAAGAATTGAAATAAATAAAACAAAAAACAGAAGGACCCTGTACCCAGCAAAGCTCTCCATCAAATGTGGAGTAGAAATTAGATCCTTTGCAGATAAGAAGAAACTTAAGGAACTTGTGAAAACAAGTCCAAAACTACAAGAAATTTTAAGTGAAATCCTTTCCTCAGAGATGCCAAAGGAAAGTGGATGGGGCCATAATAACCAGAAACAAAGTGTGGGGGGGGGGAGGTGATGGCAAAAGTAAAACCTGGCCTGACAATAATCACACTTAATGTGAATAGACTAAATGAGCCAACCAAGAGAAAAAGAGTAGCATAATGGATAAAAAAACCCCAAAACCTCTCAATATGTTGCCTACAAGAGACACATCCAAAAAATGGAGAGATCTACAGACTCAAAAATCAAAGGATGAAAAAATATACAAAGCAAATGGCAACCACAAAAAGCAGGATATGTATGAGGATCCAAAGGGAGGAGAGTGGAGCAGAGTGGTGAGGATAGGCAGGAGTGGGGGCTGGAGGGTTGAGAGAAGTTGAGGGGTGGTTAATCATAGGGTTGTACAATTTGATGGGTGAAGGGTGGGGTGGATGGAGGACATGGGAAACATCCAGTGTGAAAGACAGTGTATGTGAGCTTTGAAAGTAAACCAGTATAAAATAAAATTTTATTTTAAAAACCCAACAACAACACTAGAATAATAAAATAGAGAATATGCTCTGGTCTGTCCACTTGCTGTACAGAGGTAAATCATGGTTGGTTGCTGTGATTCTAAACACTGTGACACTGATGCATCAATTGTGATAATTGTTACCCATTGTGGACAGTGTTTGGTGGAGCTCCCCAATTAAAACAAGCTTAGAAGTAGGAGTGCTATCCCCTTCCAAAATAGCTTGCCTCTGGAAAATCTATGAACTTGGAGAAATGATTAAATTTATACAAGTTGTTCAGATCTTTCATTCATAAGGTCTCTATGAGTTGTCTATGACTTGACAGTACTTAGCAACAACAAACACAGAGTGATAAAAATATGTAGAGAAGACTAGTCAGATAGGTGACAAGTGCCAGTAACTGAGATATCAATGCTAGGTTTTTCTTCTTCAGAGAAGTTCTCCTATGAAACCCGGCAGCTGACATAGTAAGGAAAAAGGCTATGGATACAGTCTTAGGGTCACATATTGGGCAGAGGTTGACATACTATGCATAGTATGGGATTAGGACTAGGAAAGGCTTCACTAGGCTAACAAGCCAGGTGTGACAACTACCAGGAAAATCTAGAGCATGTTGCAAGTACCTAGCTTCTGTATACTACTGTATTAGCTTCTTATTGTTGCATAATTCCACAAACTTAGCTAATCACAAAAGATAAATTTAACAAATTTATAGGTTAGCTGAATGATAGTGGATTTCACTGGACTTCCTTGTATGCATATGGATATTATCCTGTCACTCACAATATAGTACTTCAAGACAGTTCTAGAAATGGCTTTTCTAACTATGAAAGCAACCCCATTTTTCTTCGCCTTTCATCTCTGGAGTAGTATATCATATGATCATCTGATTCAAAATGTCCCATGCCAGTCCATCTCATCTCACCAATGCCTAGTATGTCAATATTTATGTGTTCCATTTCTTCCTTAATAATATCTAATTTTACTACATTCATGGTTCTCACATTCCATGTTCCAATCACTAGTGCCTGCCTACAACTGTTCCTCTTCCTTTGTATTTCCATACTTGAAAGCTCCACCTCAGTTGCTCTTTCTGTCATTCTACGTGTGTTCTGTTGTACAAAGGGGTTTTCAGAGGCCTGCTATTTCAGAAGTGAATGGCCAATCTTTTTTCCTAGTCTGTCTTAATCTAAATGTTCAGATTTAGGAAGTATCCAACAGATAATGCAAAACCTATACATGGACCAAGAGGCAGTCATCAGAACAGAGCAGGGAAACACTGCATGGTTCAAAACTGGGAGGGGCATATGCCAGGGATGTGTCCTGTCTCCATACCTTTTCAACCTGTATGCAGAACAGATCATCCAGTAGGCTGGACTCTATGAGGACAAATGTGGGGTCAGAGTTGGTGGAAGATCTATCAACAATCTGCGTTATACAGATGACACATCCCTACTGAAACTGAGGAGGACCTGACGTGCTTGCTGCAGAGGGTCAAGGACTGAACCCTTCAATATGGATTGAGGCTCAATGTCAAGAAGACAAAGATTCTCACCACTGGACCAATTGGCAGCATCAGGATGTACAGTGAAGAGGTTGAGATTATTCTCAGCTTTAGTCAGCTTGGCTCCACAATCAACACTCTTGGCACCAGTAGCCAGGAAATTAAAAGATGTATTGCGATGGGAAAGTCTGCTGTTAGGGACATTTCCAAAGTACTGAAGAGCAATGGTGTCTCTCTAGAGACTAAGGTGCATCTGATACAGGCCATGGTCTTTGCTATCACTTGTTATGCAACAGAGAGTTGAACAATGACTAGGGAGAGTACAAGAAGAATTGATGCCTTTGAGCTGTGGTGCTGAAGAAGAATATTGAGGGTACAATGGACTGCTAATGAAACAAACAGATTCATCCTGAAGAGGGTTAAATCGGGTTGGCTTCATCTGACATACTTTGGTCATGTTGTAAGGAGAAACTGGTCCTTGGAGAGGGACATCATGCTTGGGAGGGTGGAGGGACAGAGCAGGCGGGAAAGGATTGATTCAGTAGTGACTGGGGTAACTGGGATGGGTGTGTCAGAGACAGTGAGATTGGCACAGGACAGAGCAGAGTTTAGGGCTGTTGTACATAGGGTAGCTATGAGTCCCCAAGTGACTCAATGGCACATAACAACAACAACAATAGGTTAGCTGGGTTCTCACCTCAGGGAATTACCAGGCTGAAACCTGGTCAAAACTACAATTCTCATCTGACATTCAGAATCTTCTTCCAAGCTCCATGATGTTGACAGAATTCCTTTCCTATGACTCTTTGTGAGATAACAGGCTAAGAACAGTTCTCAGACGCTAAAGGCCACTCTGAACTCTTCATAGGCAGTTCACAACATGAATATTTACTTTCTTTCTGGCCAATAGGAGAACATCTTTCTGAATCATTAGCCTCTTTTAAAAGGTTCACTAGTCTTGATCACCTAGAATATTCTCCCCTGTGACTAACTGCTGATCAGTAACCTAATCACACCAGTGATATCTCAATATATTCACTGGTGTTGCTCACATTCAAAAGGAGGGTGTTATACAGGCATGTATACTAAGGAGTAGGAAACTTAAAATCCAGCTAGAATTTGACCACAATTGCTGGCAACAGAATAAAATCTTCCACGAATTCTTTCTCATCATGGAAACTGAGAATGGGTTAACTTTTTAAAGGAGAATACAACAATAGCCCTTGTGATAATTTGTTCTAAAAGCATAATTTTAAAAGCAGGCTAATGTCTTTACAAAATAACATTGCCCTACCTTCAACAAGATGGTGACTATACCAATGTGTTGAAGTATGTTGGAGATGGTGAAAATGGCAAAAGATGGTTCAGCTCTGTTCTTAGGATTGTTATGAGTCACAGCTGACTCAACAGCACACAACAAACACAAAGAAGGGAGATAAATAATCAATCTCCTCCTGTGCAATTTACATTCTATGAAATCCAATGCATGGTCAGCTGTTAGTAAGTTGTGACAATGAGTTGAGTTGTTGAAATATCTTCCAGAAAAGGAAGAATGATAAGTTGAAGTATGTACTAAAGAGCAAATATTTATTAAATATTTAATTTACAAAAACCTTCAACATTAAGGAGTGTGGGGAAGGATCACCATTTGATAATTAAGCAGAATTATGGAAAAGACAATCTCCAATTTCATTTGGAATGGAAAGAGGCCCCAAATAAGCAAAGCATTCCTTGAAAGGAGAAGCAAGGTATGAAGTATCTCACTCCCTGATTTCAAATCCTACTACAGTGCCATGATGGTCAAGACAACATGGTACTGGGACAATGAGAGACACACAGATCAGTGGAATAGAATTGAGAATCCAGAAATCAGCCCATCTACTTATGGACAACTGATTTTTGACAAAGAGATGAAATCAGTTAAGTGGGGAAACGACAGCCTTTTTAACAAATAGTGGTGGCAAAAATGGAAAACTCTCTGCAAAAAAATCAAGCAAGATCCCCACCACACTCCCTACACAAAAAGCAACTCAAAGTGGATCATGGACCAAGGATTAAAACCAAGAACTATAAACTTCATTACAGAAAAGCTTGGAAGAAGTCTAGAAACTCTAATCCACAACATAGTCTTCCAAGCATTTGGAAAAGTGAATGGGACCTTCTAAGAATCAAATCCCTATGTACATTCAAAAACTTCTCTAACAGAGTAAAAAGGGAACCCATGAATTGGGGTGAAAATATTTGGTAATGACATGGAAGATAAGATATTTATATCTGTTGTTGTTTGTTGTTGTTATGTGCCATCGAGCCATTTGTGTCTCATATATGTACAAGAGCCCTAAACTCCGTTCTATCCTGTGTCAACCTCACTGTCTCAAACACATTCCTTCCCACTACTCCACTCACAGAATCTATCCATCTCATCGAGGGTCTTCCTCTCTTGAGCCGTCCCTCCACTTTCCCAAACTTGATGTCCTTCTCCAAGGACCAGTCCCTACTTGTAAGATGTCCAAAGTATGTCAGATGAAGCTTCAGAATCCTTGACTCCAGGGAACATTCTGACTTCACCCTCTCCAGGACAAACCTGTTTGTTCTCCCAGCAGTCCATGGTATATTCAACTCTTCTCCAGCACCACAACTCAAAGGCATCAATTATCTTTCTATCATCCCTATTCACTGTCCAACTCCAACTCTCCAATGCATAGCACGTAATTTCAGAGACTATAGCCTGAATCAGGCACACCTTAGTCTCCAGCCTGACATTGTTGCACTTCAGTACTCTGGAGAGGTCCCTCACAGCTGACTGTTCCAATGCAATTAGTCTGATTACCTGGCTGCTGTTACCAAGAGTGTTGACTGTGGAACCAAGTAAATGAAAACTGTTATCTCAGTCTCTTAACTATCCATACTAATGCTGCCAATTGGCCCAGTGGTGAGAAACATTGTTTTCTTGATATTGAGATTCAATCCATATTGAAGACTGAAGTCCTTGACCTTCTGCAGCAAGCACTTCAGGTCCTCCTCAGTTTCAGGGAGCAGGGTTGTGTCTTCTGCATAACGCAGGTTGTTGATGATTCTTCCACCAATCCTGATGCCACATTCCTCCTCATACAGCCCAGAGTCTCGGATGATCTGTTCTGCATACAGATTGAAAAGGTATGGAGACAAAACACATCCCTGATGGCCCCCTTTCTTGATTTTGAACCATCCAGTGTCTCCCTCCTCTGTTCTGACGACTGCCTCTTGGTCCAAGTATAAGTTTCACATTAGCACGATCAAATGTTCTGGGATTCCCATTCTTCTCAGAGTCAGCCATAGCTTGTTGTGATCCACACAGTCGAAAGTCTTTGCATAGTCAATGAAACACAGACAGATATTCTTCTGGTATTCTCTGCTTTCTGCCAAGATCCATCTTACATTAGCTATAATATCCCTAGTACCGTGACCTCTTCTAAATCCAGCCTGCACATCTGGCAGTTCTCTGTTGACATATTGTTCCAAACATTTTTGGATAATTTTCAGCAGAATCTTGCTTGCGGGTGATATCAATGATATTGTTCGATAATTTCAGCATTCTCTCTCTCTCCTTAGATCTAGAATTTATAAAATACTGGAGCACCACAACAAGATAAAGGTAAACAAATGGGAAAAAGACATTCAGATGGCAAACAAACACATGAAGAAATGTTCAAAATCCCTAGCTCTAAGAGAGATGCAAATCAAAACAACTATGAGATATCATCTCACCCCAGGAAGAATAGCAAAATTTAACAGAACAGAAAGCAACAAATGCTGGTGAGGTTGTGGAGACACTGGAACCCTTATTCATTGTTAATGGGAGTGTAAAATGGTCCAACTACTGAGGAAGGCTGTATGGTACTTTCTCAAAAAGTTGCAAATAGAAATACCATTTGATCCAGCAATTCCACTATTGGGAATATACCCTAAAGAAACCATAACTGCCACTCAAGCAGATACATGCACACCCATGTTTATTGCCATTTTGTTCACAATAGCAAAGAGTTGGAAATAACCCAAGTGCCCATCAACAAACACATGTATAGAGAAGCTCTGGTATATTCACATAATGGAATACTATGCTGGACTGAAAAACGAGGAACTCATGAAATATACAAAATGGGTGACTCTGGAAGACAGTATGCTGATTGAAATATGTCAGTCACAAAAAGACAAACACTGCATAATGTCACTGTTATAAAAGAGGACTGGCATAGGGGTTGAGAGTAGACTGAGAAAGAGGGGATAAATAATGTATACTGCACTGAAACAGATGAGGGAGAGAACTGTTTAAAAGGGATATATGATTAGTTATTATTGTCATTACAGGAATCCAGAATGAAGGCTGAATAGGGGAGTGGACTTGGTGGGGGGAGATTGTTAACAATGAAAGAATTTTTATTTTACTTTTCAAAAAGAAGAGCAAATTGAGGGTGAGGGGTGGGCAAGGAGTAAAGTGTAACAAAGAATGAATGAAAATCCAAAGTCTCTGTAAAGTTTCATTAAGATTAATAAGACAAACAAACAAATAAAAACCAACAATGAGATAACATGTCACCGTAGTAGCTGTAGCAAAGTTTAATAGGCCCACAATGAATAAATAGTAGAGAGAGAAAAGATTGAAATTGTGAAGAATTCCTTTTTTTTTTTTTTCACAATCAATAGCCATGGAAACAGCAGGTTTTTATTTTGTTTTTTT
>NW_006399922.1:6109819-6111005 GCF_000299155.1 Elephantulus edwardii | reverse complement strand
AATAATATTTTTAAATGTTTACATTTTTTAAAATTACATGATGTATTGCAACGGATAAGTCTTCTGCCAAGGAGCTCTTTAAAGTTATAAGAGCAAAATTATTGTTGTTAAGTTATAAAGACCAAGGTCAATTGTAATCCATAGTGACCCTATGAATAACAAATCTGAACCCAACCCTATCCTATCCTGTGCTACTTTCACAATCTCTGACATGGCTTAAGCCCATTGTTGCAGTCATTGTGCTAATCTAGTCATTTCTAGATCCATCTTGAAGTACAATGTTGTGAGTGACAGGATAATATCCATATGCATGCAAGGAATGATACCTCTATCATTCAAATATATGCACCAACAACCACAGACAAAGAGGAGGAAATAGAAGACTTCTACCAACATTTGCAGTCAGAAATAGATCCAACATACAATCAAGATGCATTAATAATAATAGGTGACTGGAGTGCAAAAGTTGGGAACAGGGAAGAAGAACTAGTAGTCAGAAAACATGGACTTGGTGACAGAATGAGGCTGGAGATAGAATGATAGAGTTCTGTATAATCAATGATTTATTCATTGCAAATATCTTTTATAAGAAACATAAACATGGACAATACACATGGATTTCACCTGATGGCATGCACAGGAATCAGATCAATTACATTTATGAAAAGAATCGCAAATGAAGCTCAATATCAGCTATGAAAACAAGGCCACATTCTAATTGTGGAACAGGCCATGAACTACTTATGTGCAAGTTCACACTAAAGCTAAAAACGGTTAAATCAAATCCACAGGAATTAAAAATTGACCTTGAGTCCATCCCATCTGCATTTCAAAACCATCTCAGGAAAAGGTTTGAGGTCTTGAACATTAATGAGTGAAGACCAGATGAGTTGTGGAGGTTAACAAGAATATCATCGAAGGTCAGAAGATGGCAGCGGTGGAGAGCACAGTGTGAAGAGCCAGAGGGATAGCAAGCTGCATAGAGAGGACACCAGAAAGTACTTTCCACTCCACAGAGACTGACCATCACAGCGTGACACGAACAGTAGGATTTTGAATCAGAACTTTTGCTAATACATTATTTTAGAAGCTTTAAAAACCGGAGCCCTGCCTGCCTGCCTGCCCTGCAGCGGTCCCGCCGTGGTCTCATCGCGGACCCAGCAAAAGCTGGAACCCACTAGCTGAG
>NW_006399922.1:6096994-6102707 GCF_000299155.1 Elephantulus edwardii | reverse complement strand
AAAAGATCATTGCAAAGACAGAGGAAGAAAAGACCAAGACAGATATCAGAAGAGACTCTGAACATTGTACTAGAATTCCAAGAAGCCAAAGCAAAGGGAAGAAATCAAGAACTTAAGGAGCTGAACAGATTATTTCAAAGGGCAATGTGGGGAGACTAAATTATTATAATGAAATACAAAAAAGATGGAGTTAAAAAATCAAAAGTGACACACTAGCTTGGCATGTCTTATGTTGAAGGAACCGAAGAACTAATTCAAGCCTCCGTGTGGCAATATTTAAGGATGCTATGGCCAGAATACTAAAGTATCCTGGAAGCATCAAAAGAAGATGGAAGGAGTATACAGAGTAACTGTACAAAAAGGAATTTGCTGACACAGAAAAATTAAATAAAACAACATATGATCAAGGTGCTATGGTGATGAAAAAGGAAGTTCGGTCCCCGTGGCCAACATGCTTTGGCTTCACAAGCCTCCACTTTGACCAGAGTATCCCCCAAAGGAGGTTCCAGCCAGGCCCAGCCCCAGAGTGCACCCCGAAGAAGTTGAGATGGAACCAGTGGTCCTAGGACCATCCTCTGGGACCTAGGAAACCCAAACCCACACTCCAGCCATGACCCATCCTGGATCTGTACTCTTCAGTCTCCTCTGCTGCAGTGTTGTGGAGCCAAGAGCCATCCCCTCTCATCGCCATACAGGATACCTGTACAGAGTGTCCCAAGTATAAAAAATTGGCAGTCTCACATCAAAGCCTGCATGACAAGAAGGAGCAGGTTGTAACACAGGAACTGAGGACAAGACATTCGTGAATCAGGATTTGGAATCAGTGACAGAAATAGCAGAAAAACATGTTACTGAAGCTTTCCTATCACCTGGGCTTGGAGAAGTCTGTGATGGCATCCTAGAAGCAGACTAGAACACACCTCAAGGTGGGAGACTGGAGGAGGATCTGATCCTCACCAGAGAGAAAGGTCAGGACTGTAATGGTTTTGGGAGGGCAATTCCTGCAAAATAACAGCCATATTCATATGGCATTCATGGCCAGATTGTCCACCACAGAATGGACCTTACTGAGGAGGACCCCCCAGCCGAAAGCCACTACATTTGTAATAAGTGTGGAAAAGCCTTCAGAGGAAGCCCTGATCTTACTCAACATCAGATTATCCACAATGAACAGAAGTCCTTTGTATGTCATGAATGTGCAAAAGCTTTTAGCCAGAACTCACTTCTTACCAGCCACAGAGATCCTGTGAGTGAGAAACCCTCCAGCACAATGAGTATGTGAAAACCTTCAGTGTTCATGCCAGCCTCATCCGACATCAACTCAGCCAAAGTGGAAAGAAACCTTACATGTGCAATGAATGAGGAAAAGCCTTCAGCCACAATTCAAGACTGAAAAAGCATCAAAAGTCTCACATGAGTGAGAAACCCTATGAGGGCAGTGAGTGTGGGAAGGCCTTCATGTGGAGCTCAAACCTCATCCAGCATCAAAAAATCCATTCTGAAGACAAACCCTATGTGTGCAGGGAGTGTGGGAAGGTCTTCAGACAGAGCTCAAACCTCATTAAACACCACAGGACCCACACAGGGTAAAAGCCTTTTGAGTGTAATAAGTGCGGGAAAGCATTCAACCAGAGCTCCCATCTGAGGAAGAAACAGTGTAGTGTGTTCACACTGGAGAGAAATTCTATGAGTGCAAAGGCTGTGAGAAACCATTCAGCCGTGTATCTAACCTTATTAAGCATCACAGGGTTCACACTGGAGAGAAACCCTACAAATTCAGTGACTATGAGAAAGCCTTTAGTCAGAGTTCGAGCCTTATTCAGCATCGAAGAATTCATACTGGAGAAAAGTCACACACGTGTAAGTGTGTGTGGGAAAACCTTTAGTTACAACTCAGTGCTGCAGAAGCACCAGATCATCCATACTAGAGAGAAGCCATATGAATGTGATGTCTGTGGGAAGGCCTTCAGCCACAGCTCAGACCTCATCCAGCACCAAGACGTGCACACAGGTGGCAAGCCATATGATTGCCAAGAATGTGAGAAGACCCTCAGCCGCAGATGCAAACTTATTTTTCACCAGTGTGTCCACACAGAAGAGAAACCCTACCAATGTACCCAGTGTGGGAAGACCTTAAGCCAGAGCTCAACCCTCATTCAACATCAGGGAATTCATAATGGATTAAAGCCCTGTGAATGTAGTCAGTGTGGCAAAGCTTTCAACTAACTGAAGCTCAAATTTCATTCACCCCAGAAAGTTCATACTGGAGAGAAACCCTACACATGCATCAGATGTGGTAAAGGCTTCAGCCAGAGCTCACATCTTATCCAGCATCAGATCATCCACTCTGGTAAGAGGCCCTATAAATGCAGCAAGTGTGGGAAATCCTTCAGTCAACTCTCAGCCCTCATCCAGCACCTGAGGATCTACACTGGTGTGAAGCCCTACTGCTGTCCCAACTGTGGAAAAGCCTTCAGCCAGCGATCAAAACTGATGAAGCACCAGCAGATTCACACAAGGGTGTAGCTGTGAGGCTAGCAGGAGTAAAGCCTCAGCATGGCTCTCAAAGCTCCTTCTGGCCCTCCTGGCCTTTCACTTTCAGTCTCCTCTCCAACTTCCAGCCACCTACCAAGCTTGACACCCACCTCTTAAATATCCTTTTCAACTTCCTTCTCTGTTATTCCACTGCTCTGTACCTAGTCTGATCGCTACTTTTAAAAAAAATCATTTTGTCAGCTGCTTGTTGAATTTCCTGGTTGGATGGGCAGGGGTGGGGAGTATTACAGAATATGAAGATTGAATATTCATGAAGAGAGTTTATTATTGTAATTGAACATTACCAAAATGTAAACCAACATTTGATTCAAGACCAAAAAAAAAAAAGTTCAAGCCGCTGTGAAGGAATTGACAAAAAACAAGACCCCAGAAACTGACAGCATACCAACTGACATATTTCAACAAAGATACTTCCCTGGATGTGATCACCAAGTTGTGCCAAGAAATCTAGAGGAAAATCAGCTGGCCAATTGACTGGAAGAGATACACATTCAAAAAAAGTGACCTGACAGAGTGTGGAAATTTTTAAACAGTATTATTAATATCATATGCAAGCAAGATCCTGCTGAAAATTATCCAAAAGCGACTGGAATAGCACATCAACAGAGAACTGCCAGATGGGCAGCATAGATTTAGAAGAGGCCATGGTACTAGGGATATTATAGCTAATGTTAGATGGATCTTGGCTGAATGCAGAGACTACCAGAGGAATGTCAGTGTTTCGTTGACTATGCAAAGGCATTTGATTGTGTGGATCACAACAAACTGTGTCTAACTCTGAGAAGAATAGGAATGTTTGATTGTGATTATGTGAAACTTATACTTGGACCAGGAGGCAGTCGTCAGAACAGGGCAAGGAAACACTGCATGGGTCAAAATCAGGAAAGAGTACACCAGGGATGCATCCTGTCTCCATACCTTTTTAATCTATATACAGAACAGATCATCAGGGAGGAAATGTGGCATCAGAATTAGAGGAAGACTCATTATTAAAGTGCATTATGCAAATAGCAAAACCTTGCTTACCAGAACTGGGGCGAACCTGAGACATTTGCTACAGAAGGTCAAGGACTGTAGCCTTCAATGTGGACTGAAGCTCAACATCAATAAAACAAAGATTCAGACATACTTTGCAGAGTTGCATTGTCTCCTGCTTCAACAGTGCTTGAATGGGACCCAGTGCTCCCCAGAATCTCTCCCACCAGTCATGTCCAGCCAGTTTTCCATTACCTCATCACATCAGCACCCCCAAACGTCCCAAGGTTCTTGAATCTGCTCCAGCTCTGCGCAACCACTATCTCTGCCACTTCCGCCATGACCATGTCCCTTTTGCAGGTGCACCAGAACTACAACCAGGACTCAGAGGCTGTCAACAACAGCCAGATCAACCTGGAGCTCTATGCCTCCTGTGTCTACCTCTCCATATCTTATTACTCCAACCGTGATAATGTGGTTTTGAAGAATTTTGCCAAATATTTTCACCACCAATCCCACAAGAAGAGGGAACATGCTGGCAAAGTGATTAGAGTACAGAACCAGCTAGCTAAGCAGACAGCCACATCTTCCTTCAGGGCATCAAGAACCAGACCAAGATGTTTGGGAGAGCAGGCAGAATGCAATGGAGCTTACACTGAAACTGCACAACCTGGCCGCTGACAAGAACAACCCTCATTTGTGTGACTTAATTGAGACACATTATCTTGATGAGGAGGTGAAATCCATCAAACAACTAGGTGACTATATAACCAACTTGCACAAGAAGGGAGGGCCAAAATCGGGCCTGGCAGAGCATCTCTTTGACAAGGATGCCCTGACAGACAGTGATAACAAGAACTGAGCAAATCTTTAGCCTGGCTTCCCTATAGCCACAGTGATGATTTCTGTGGTCACCACCATGCCATCTGCATGTGTTGTTTGTTTTACCTTTTCTATAAACAGTACCAAAACACCCACTTTAGTTCTTTCATTTTTACCATTTCTTCAGATAAAATCATTCAGTAGACAGCTGTTGTGTTTGAGATCTCAGTGGGCCAGAAGTCTGTCTAAGCCATCTTGGCCAAATTCTTTAATCACCACGGTGTCTGCTTCATTCACATTTAATAAAATGAAACTTACAAACAGGAAGAGGAAACAAAGATTTTCATCACTGGGAAAATAGACAGCATCATGAGAGAGGGTGAAGAGATTGAGATTGTTAACAGCGTTTGGCTTGCATGGCTCCACAATCAACTCACTTGTGACTAGGAAATCTAAAAAGGAATTTCACTGGAGAAAATCTGCTCTCAGGGACCTTGGCATAGCACTGACGAGTAACGATGTCAGTCTGGAGACTAAGGTGTGTCTGATTCAGGCTCTGGTCTTTATAATGACTTGCTGTGCATCAGAAAACTGGACAATGACTAGGAATGATAGAAGGAGGACTCATGTCTCTGAATTGTGATGCTGGATAAGAGTATTGAATATGTCATGTACTGCTAAAAGAACAAATGGTTTCATCCTGGAGAGAGTGAATCAAGGCTGCTAATTGGAGGTAAGGATTCTGAAACTACATCAGACATACTTTGGGCATGTTGCATGAAAGGACCAGTCCTTGGAGAGAGAGGGACATCACGCTTTGGAGGATGGAGGGACAGTGCGAGAGAGGAAGACAGGGATGAGATAGATTGACTCAGTGACTGGAGTAATTGGGGTGGGGGTGTTGGAGATGATGAGGTTGGCACAGGATAAAGCCAGTTTCAGAGCTGTTGTACATTGGGTCACTACGAGTCGCGAGCAGCTCAATGGTAGTTAACAACAGCAAATACTCATTGAGAGTCTTCCCTTCTTTTGCCAACTCTCCACCTCCCCGAGCAAGATGGACCTCTCCAAGGAATTGCCTTTCCTAGCAGCATACTTGAAGTATGCGAGATGAAACTTTATCATCTTTGCCTCCAGGAGCACGCTGGTTGCACTTTCCTTAAGATATAGGTTTGTTCTTTTGGCAGTCCATGGAATATTGAGTATTCTTCAGCAATACAACTCAAAGTCATCGATTCTTCTGTCATCCTTCCATTATCCAGCTTTAAGATGCATAGCAGGAGATCTCTAGTTGTCTAGTGGCAAGAAGTTGCACTGTAATCACAAAGACACGCTGTTCTTTTTGTTTGTTTGTGGGTTT
>NW_006399922.1:6067297-6089215 GCF_000299155.1 Elephantulus edwardii | reverse complement strand
TCCAGCTCTGTATTCTCTTTGTCACTGTAGAGAAATCCAACTGATTTTTGTATGTTGGTCTTGTATCCTTCTACTTTGCTGAATCGGTCAACTATGTCCAATAGTTTTCTTGCTGAGTCTTTAGGGTTTTCTAAGTAAAGACACCCTGTTTTAATCCACCAGATGCGCTCCAGGAGAAGGAGAGGCAATCTCCTCCTGTGCCAGTCAGATCTGATTTGACCTTACACAACAAGGGGGTGGGGCGAATAAGATGAATAGCAAGTGATTCATGTGCACCTTAGTCCTCAAACTGACTAATTTGAAGAAGTCTCTAACTGAAGAACTTTTCCAATGCTATACGCCTCCTGACTGCGAGTACCAAGGGTGTTGATTGTGGATCCAAGTAAGATGAAGTCGTAGACAGTTTCAGTCTTTTCTCTACCATGTTTTTGCCTATTGATCCAACAGTGAGAATTTTTACTTTCTTGATATTGAGATACAATGAATATTGAAGGCTGTGTTCTTCGATCTTCTGCAACAAGCACTTCAAGACTATGAACCATTTGAGCCACCCGGAGGCGTTGCCACAGAGGCCGAATCCTCCCTGAGACCAGTGGCACCATGTATCGGGCACTCTGCTCCCTCGTGCGTTTGTCTGCCTTCATAGGGTCTCCGGCCTCGGCTTCAGCCCCGGCTCTTGGCCGCGTGGCCGTCCTCCCTTTCCGGCCTTGGGACGCTGTTTGCATGGTGAGCCAAAATTGCTTTCGAATAGAATATGACACCTTTGGAGAACTAACGGTCTCAAATGATAAGTATTATTGTGCTCAGACGGTGAGATCTACCGTGAACTTCAAGATTAGAGGCGCGATAGAATGGATGCCTATTCCAGTTATTAAAGCTTTGGTCATTAAAGCGAGCAGCTGCTGAAGTGAACCAAGATTATGGGCTTGATCCTGAGCTTGCTAATGCAATAATGAAGGCAGCAGATGAGGTAGCTGAAGGTAAATTAAATGATCATTTTCCTCTGGTGGTATGGCAAACTGGGTCAGGAACCCAGATGAATATAAATATGAATGAAGTCATTAGCAATAGAGCAACTTAAATGTTAGGAAGTGAACTTGGCAGCAAGAAACCTGTGCATCGTAATGATCACGTTAATAAAAGCCAGAGTTCAAACGATACTTTTCCCACTATGATCGATGCACGTTGCCACTGCAATGGAAGTTGATGAAGTACTGTTACCAGAACTGCAGAAACTCCATGATGCCCTCAATGCAAAATTCAAGGAGTTTACCCAGGTCATCAAAATTGGGCGAACTCACACGCAAGATGCTATTCCACTTACTCTTGGACAGGAATTTAGCGATTATGTTCAACAAGTGAAATATGCAATGATGAGAATCAAAGCTGCCATGCTGAGGATCTACGAGGGAGGTACCACTGTGGATACTGGGTTAAATACAAGACTTGACTTTGCAGAATAGTTCGCAGCCTTTTGTCACAACACCAAATAAATGTGAAGCTCTGGCTGCACATGACGCCTTGGTTGGACTCAGTGGAACCATGAACACGGCTGCCTGCAATCTGATGAAGATAGCAAACGATATCCATTTTCTGTGCTCTGGTTCAAGATCAGGGCTCAGAGAACTGATTTTGCCTGAAAATGAACCAGGAAGCAGCATCATTCCAGGAAAGGTGAACCCCACGCAGTACGTTGCCATCATCGTTGGAGGCAGCAATGGACACTTCGAGTTGAATATTTTCAAGCCAATGATGATTAAAAATGTGTTGCACTCAGCCAGGCTGCTGGGGGATGCTTCCATTTCCTTTACGGAAAACTGTGTGGTGGGCATCCAGGCCAACACAGAGAGAATAAACAAGCTCATGAGTGAGTCTCTTATACTCGTGACAGCACCCAATCCTCATATGGGGTATGAAAAGGCTGCAAAGATTGCTAAGACAGCACACAAAAGTGCATCAACCTGAGAAACCGGTGGGACCTTACGTGGTGGGTTTGCTCGTGGGCAATTCTTCAACCAATCACAATGTCATCCAACACAGATGTATCACTTTCTTTATATGATGAAGATCAGGGATCCAAATTGATTCGAAAAGTTAAAGAGGCAGCATTTGTCCCCATTGGAATGGCGGGGTTTGCTGCAATTTTTGCGTACGGATTGTACAAACTGAAGAACAGGGGTAATACGAAAATGTCCATCCACCTGATCCACGTGCGAGTGGCAGCCCTATGATGTATTCCACGTATCGAGAATACTGGGCCAAACCTAATAAGTCTTAGAAGAAGAGATGCTACCTCCGTCTTGTTAGCGTTGCTTGATTAGACCCTTCACTTTGAAGTTAGGTGTTTTATGTTAAAAATAAGTAATCTGAGTGGTTCTAGTAAGCACATGGTATTTTAGACACAGGCTTTCTTTATTGCAGCCTCGACTTGCCTTGTGACCAAATTGCCGGTGCCCTGACCACTAACTAGCCATCCAAGGGAGTCAGGTTAGCAAAAATGAAACAGGCCGCCCAAATTCTCAAACTCTTTGGAGGAAATTCTCTTTGAAAAAGATAGCGGGCCGACAGTGAAGGACTTGCAGCGGCTGCGGTACACCCCGTGTCGTGTCGTGTCGTGTGGTGTGCTGTGCGCTGTGTGTCCCAGTTAACTGAACTCTTTACTGCTTGCCTTAAGGAGTGACCAAGCACCTCAGTTACTCGAGCTCATTGACTCTTTCAAAACCCTCTCAGAAAACAAGATAGAGTACTGGCTCTCACAGCAGAAAATGTGTATTGTTTAAATTAATCCTAAAAATCTGGCAACAGCTGCTCAGAAGTAGTATTTATTTTAGAATTGTACACATAAAGGTTGCTGCAATTGCAGAATTCTATTTTTTTGCTGCTGTCACGTTAAAGTAACTTTTCAATGTCCTCTTGAACAGAAGTTGTACGTTCTAATTGTTAATCCAACAGTAAATGAAGATCTCTTTTAAAAAAATGGATCAATTTTAAAGAAACTGCCATTGAACTTGGATATCTCACAGCTGACCATTTTGATGAGTGGGTAAAACCAGCAGACATGCTAGGTCCAAAATAATTGAAATATATTTACAATAAAAAAGTCTATTCTAGAAAAAGAAAAAAGAAGAATATGAACCATCTGACCCAAGCTATGGTATTTTCAATTGCTTCATAAGCTTGTGAAAGTTAGACATTAAATAAGGAAGAGTGAAAACTGAGGGAAGATTGATGTCTTTGAATTTTAATTTGGTGAAAAGTACTGAAAATATCATAAACTGCACAGAGAACAAGCAAATATGTTCTGGAAAAAGCAAAGTCAGAGTGTTCCTTTAGAGATGATGTGATTTTATTTTATTTTATACTGGTTTTTACACAAAGCTCAAATAATTCATATACATCATATAAAAAGAAGAATTTCATGAAACAACATATGATCAAGAGCCTATGGTGATGAAAGAAGTTCAGGCTGCTTTGAAGGAAATGGCAAAAATAAGGCCCCAAGAATAGATGGTATACCAGTTGACATATTTCAGCTCACACATGCTGCCCTGGACGTGCTCACCAAGTTGTGTCAAGAAATCTGGAGAACTTGGCCAACTGACTGGAAGAGATCTATATTTGTTCCCATGCCAAAGAAAGGTGACCCAACAGAGTATGGAAACTATTGAACAATCTCATTGATTTCACATGCAAGCAAGATTCTACTGAAGATTATCCAAAAATTACTGGAACAGCACATCAGCAGAGAACTGCCAGAAGTCCAGGCTGGATTTAGAAGGGGTCTTGGTACTAGGAATACTGTAGCTGATGTTAGATGGATCTCAGCTGAAAGCAGGGAATACCAGAAGAATGTCTATCTGTGTTTCATTGACTATGCAAAGGCGTTTGACTGTGTGGATCATAATAAACTGTGTCTGACTCTGAGAAGAATGGGAATCCAGGATACTTGATCGTTCTAATGCGACCAAGAGGCAGTCCTCAGAATAGAGCAAGGGAACACTGCATGGTTCAAAATTGGAAAGGGCGTACGCCACGGATGCATCCTATCTCCATACCTTTTCAACCTGTATGCAGAACAGATTATCCAGGAAGCTGGGTTCAATGGGGAGACTGGTGGAAGATCTATCAACAATTTGTGTTATGCAGATGACACAACCCTGCTTGCTGAAACTGAAGAGGACCTGAAGTGCTTGCTGCTAAGGGTCAAGGACTGCAGCCTCCAGTATGGATTGAGGCTCAATGTCAAGAAGGCAAAGATTCGGAGGAGACGCAGCGTTCTCTCCTGAGCGTGAAGCCGGCTCTTGGTGTTGCTTCGTTGCAACTGCCACTTGCCATTGATGATCGTTCTTCTCTCCCATCATGGGAGAGGAAGAGGGAGAGGACGCAGTCGAGTGGAAAAAAAAAAAAGAAGGCAAAGATTCTCACCACTGGACCAATTGGAATCTTCAGGATGGTTGGTGAAGAGATTGAGATTATTCACAGCTTCAGTTTGCTTGGCTCCACAGTCAACACTCTTGGCACCAGTAGCCAGGAAATTAAAAGAAGTATTGCCATGGGAAAGTCTCCTGTTAGGCACCTCTCCAAAATACTGAAGCGCAATGGTGTCTCTCTGGAGACTAAGGTGTGTCTGATACAGGCCATGGTCTTCGCAATCACTTGTTATGCATCAGAGAGTTGGACAATGACCAAGGGGATAGAAGGAGAATTGATGCCTTTGAGCTGTGGTGCTGGAGAAGAATACTGAGAGTACCATGGACTGCCAGGAAAACAAACAGATTCATCCTTGAAAGGGTTAAACCAGGCGGTTCCTTGAAGGCAAGGATTCTGAGGCTCTGTCTAACATACTTTGGACATGTTGTAAGGAGAGACCGGTCCTTGGGGAAGGACATCATGCTTGGGAGGGTGAAGAGACAGCGCAGGAGGAGAAGGCCCTCTGTGAGGTAGATTGATTCAGTGACTGGGGTAATCAGGATGGGAGTGTCAGAGACAGTGCTATTGGCACAAGATGGAGCAGACTTTAGGGCTGTTGTACATAAGGTCGCTATGAGTTGCAAGCGACTCGACGGCACATAACAACAACAACAATATCCTTTTTCACAGCAGATCTTTCCCCTTTCATTTACCTATCCCTCTCTCCACCCATCAAATTGTGTGACCCCATTATTAAGTCCCGTCCCACCCCTCCTTGGATCCTTATACTCATTCTACAATAATGGTTTTATACAGTATTTGTCCTTATGAGACTGAGTTAATTCACCTAGCATAATGTTTTCCATTCCCTCTCATGTTAGGTAGTAATTTACAAAATCATTGTTTCTGCATGTAATTTTGTCTAGCATACTTTAGGGTTTTGTCAGGAGGGGCTAAACCCTAGGGAAGGACATCGTATTTGGAAAAGTGGAGGAAAAAAAGATCCTCGACAAGATGGACTGGCAAAATGTCTGGAACAATAGGTTTAGGCCCAGTAGAGATTATAAGCCTGACAGAGGATCTGGAAAGACTTTCATTCTCTTGTACATAGGATCTGTATGAACCAGAACTGATTCAATGGTGCCTAAAACAAAGAAATGCTTGTGTTATAAAACATCTTTTTAATGCCATATTTTGTTTACCAATATAAGCAAATTCCCAAAACATAGAGTCAAGTGAAAATAAAAGTTTAAGATCAATAGATACAGAATAACCTTATTATTTTCTTTGCATATACATATATATGGTATATGCTTGTTTATATCTATTCACTAAAACTGAGAAAAAATATCTGTTGAGCGGTTAATAATTGAGGTATATATGAGATATGATTAAAGAGGTAATCTCACCTTTTAGTTTATGATTTTATATAATCTGACTTACCTTTTATTACATCATTTTGTTGGCTTGTATGCAATCATTAATATACATTGTATTTCATGCATGTACATTGTGTTTTATACAATCTTTCATATATACTACATTTCATTAATGTGTATGGGCTCCCCCTTACAATCATCTTACTAATAACTACATTTGTTAAAGCTTGTAAGCCAGCTAATTCATTCCTCGGGGCCTTAATATCCCCATTTTAGATAGCCACATTGGGTTTTCTTATTATTAGGTACAAAGAATTAAGTTGTTTATATTTGGAGAAAAAGTAGGTACACTTAGGAGAGGATGGTATTTTCTCCTTTTATTACTAGAAATTAAAATTCAACCTTTCTTCTCCTCCCTTGAAAATTTTTACTACTTGACAAGACAGTTTTAAATTTAATGTATTTTTAAAAAATAATATTTTAATTTCTTGCTGATCAATGACAATTTTCTGAAACATCTAAAACATGTACAACTATAAGACGTGCAATAATTTTAACACAAAGTTAAAGACTATAATATATATATAAATTTTTAGAACAATGTGGTAGTAATCTCAAACTAAGCTGAAATCATTTTTTACTACAAATGTATTACTTGCTTATCAGTTTCTGATTCATTAACTTTCAAATTTGTGTATTTCTTCTGTTTAAACATTGCTAAGACCATCAGCCACTCCATCTTTAAGAAATTTAACCCTAGTTCTCATGTTATATTGATTTCTCAATATGCCATTACTGCTAAGTTATTCCACACCAAACAATGCTAACAGTCTGAAATAATATGTCAGACTTGTGTGTAACACAGGACTGCCTTTGCATGTTAAGAACTAATACCAGCCACTGGGAGTTTCTTCTTCAGGAATCATATGGATGTGTGCTTAGTAATCAGACATGTTTAAGCAAATAATGTTGCAAAGTAATCAGATTTTCAAAATGTCAAATAAAAAGTATGGTCATCATGTTTGCAAGTGACTTCTCACTGATATAAGCAATAGAAACCCATGAGTAGCTGTTCTCTCAATAGTGTTACACACAATGCCTGGAAATCATTCATTAAAGGTCATTGCATAAATCATTTCTTCAGAAAAATCTCAGCTGTTCTCACTTCCTTGGTGAAGAAGAGCCATACTTAACTCCACCAAAATGGTGGAATCTTTTCTGTGGAGATACAATCCTCTGTTTAAGTGGCACAGTCTACAAGCTGTCCTTGAAAGCTCAGTTTTCCATTCAGCCACACTGTAAAAAAAAATAATAGCACCAGAGCACCATCTGTTCCTCCCAGGTGTGTGTATTCTGTGACTCTGCTCAGCACACTGTGTAACATAGGGGTAGGGAGGTGAATTACTGAGCTTCCACTATGGCTGCATAGCATAAAGTACCTCTGAGTGGTTCAGACACACAGTTTGTACTTAGCACTTTTGAGTTATGTTCCATTTAGGAATATGGTCAGCTGCCTATATGTTTGTGCTTGGGACACACGAAGTTTTCCTGTGAAACAATGTAGTACAAGTGAGTACACAGATGTAGAAACCTGAGACTATTTCTAGTGAAAAGATCTTCATTACAACTATTTTTAGAAGGCTCATTTAAAAATGCATTCATTAAGGTTTTGTCAGCTCTTCATACAGGGATACAGCTTAGTACAAAACAGTGGTGACAGTAATGCCTGGCTAACTGTAGAAACAACTTGAAAGCCAGCAAGTATCCAAGGTTCTCAGACTGCTGTTCTCTACTGATGTCCTTTGAAGCAGCCACCAGCAGAAAGGTATGAATTCCTGAGCATGTGAATAGATCCTCATTTAAATTGCAAGGATAAATACGTCTGTGATTATGCAGGAATTTAAGTGCTTCATATAGCATTCCAGATTGAAAAAAATTATGAAAACCATGTTATAAAGTACACAAAAATTAATGTTTTGGTTTATTTAGCTAGTATAGTCTTAGGCAAACAACAATAGATTTGAAATTTCTTTGATAGCTCATATTTATCATAAAAATTCACATTAATTTTTCCCTGTACTCCACAATATATTGCTACTTTTAATGTCAAAAATAATATCACCAACATTTTAATGTATTTTGTATTTGTTTGTTGCTAAACTGGCAAGGCTCTATATTTACACAAATCCAGTAGCTTCACTAGGGTGTGCAGATGTCACTAAATACATCATCAGCAAGTGATACCAAAATGACTGTCTAAAATTTTTGCGTAACATTTCAGCAGAAATTTAGACTTTCATAATAAAATCTTTGTAGGTGCATAGAGCAACAAAAACATGTTTTTCCTAAGCCTAACTTATATGTATCAGCATATCTAAAAGGCTAAAAGTCTATGTGAATTTACTGGAAGTTTTTTTGTTTGTTTTTTGAGTTTTGGTTTTGGGGGTTTTTTGGTGAATTTACTGTTTGAAGCTGCTAATGTGCTTCTGTCAGAACTGTCATTATTAATTACAATGATACTTCAAATTGCATAGTTTCATCCACACTTGAAACAAGCATGTACTATTATTTGTATTACTTCTAATGTTTAATAGTTTAAGTTTTTGTCAAATTTTCTTGCATTTTGTCAGTATTGTGGTAACTAATATTTGTAAGCCTATATTAATAACTTTCTTTAGCATGAACTCATAATTAAAGGAAAATAAGGAGAAAAATTTAAAAAGCTTCTACTCATTGATAATGTAACTAGTAATGTAATTAAATTATAAAGATTTTACAAAGCAGTTTTGTTGTTAGTATTCATAATATCTAAGAAATAATACACTTACACGATTTACAACTATATTTATCAAATATTATTCTGCAATTAAAATTTATATTTAAACTATTAAGGCATATTAAGGCCTGGTAGAGGAGAAAGTTCTTGCAGCTAACAACACAAAAGTTGGGGTTATTCATAATTCCTATTGTAAAATAACCCTCCTGCACAATTCATACACATGTGTGCACATGCACATACAACTTTCATATGAATGTACATACACAAATGCACAGATGTAACACACATACACCACACATTTAACTGCAGACACGCATGCCACATACACCTGCATACACATATTCTACTACATACCACAAACAACATCTGAGCCCATTCTTAAAGGCTGACAACAAATGACATCAGAGAGCAGTATTTGAGTTAAGTTTGTTGTTACTGTTGTGTACCACTGAGTCAGAACTGGTGCATAGCTGACCCTCCAAAGGGTTTTCAGAGTCAGTAAATCACACAAGATAGGATTGCTCATCTTTTGTCCACAGAGCAACTTTTGGATTCACACTGGGGTGCCTTTGGGATTGGAGCACATTTTCTTACCACTAGGCCACCTGAGCTCCCTTGTGTTAAGTATAACTGAGTACATATCAAGCAGATATATTGATTTCAGATCTTGTCTAAGGGAATTGCCATCCTTTCATCTTCATTACTGCCACGTCTTTTATCTCTCAGAATTTAATTTTTGGTTGTTTTTTCTGTATTTCCTGCATCAAATTCAGAAGAAAGTGTCCGCCACGTCAAATCCTCTTAACATGTTCCAGCTTACTCTCTGCTACATTTCTTGTCATTTTCAGTACTATTTTCTCATGATCCAGATGAATTTCATGACTGGAAAAATAGTTCTTCACTTGAGCATGAGTGCCATCTCTACTCTTTGAAATCCTGTTCCTTTCAAATGTTGTGGAATATTATGCAATCATTAAAAAGAGTGAGGGAGAAGCACACAAAGATTGCCAAAGAGCAGTACACATTCATTGCCTTATTCTTTGTATACATATACTATATGTTACACTCTACAATATTCTTTCATATTTGTATTTAATTTGTGACTAGGGATGATAGAAAGATAATTGATGCCTTTGAGCTGTGGTACTGGACTGCTAAGAGAACTAACAGATTTGTCTTGGAGAGAGTGAAGCTGGGCTGCTTCTTGGAGTCAAGGATTCTGAAGCTTCATCTGACATACTTTGGGCATGTTGCAAGGAGGGACCAGTCCTTGGAGAGTGACATCATGTTTGGGAGAGTGAAGGGACAGCACAGGAGAGGAAGACCCTCATTGAGATGGATCGATTCCTTGATTGGGTTAGTGGGAGTAGGTGTGTCGGAGACAATGAGGTTGGCACAGGATAAAGCAGGATTTAGGGCTCTTGTGCATAGGATCACTATGACTAGCAAGCGACTCGGCGTAATGTAACAACAACAACAACATATGTACAATAGATATTTGCAAAGATAGGCCCAATATTATTCATGTGAAGTTTTATGTAAATTAGAAAAGTGGTACTCTTCTTCAAAGTGGCAGAATTGATTGGAACTGCACTCATCAAATACTAAGTTAATTTTTGGCAAGACACCTTTTAGAGAAAGGTGAAAGTCCATCATAAGATGGATAAGTTTGGGTGACCCTGGAGGACATTATGCTGAGTGAAGTATCTCAGTCACAAAAGGACAAATAGTGCATGGTGCCACTGTTGTAAAACAGGACTGACCTCGGGGTTGGGGGGAGACTGAGAAAGATGGGTTCAATAATGTATACTGCATTGAAACAGATGAGGGAGAAAACTGTTTAAAAGGGATATGTGATTAGGTATTTTTGTCATGACAGGAGTCCAGAGCGAAGGCTGCATAGTGGAGTGGACCTGGGGGGAGGGTTTGTAAAACAATTAAAGAATTTTTCTTTTACTTTTCCAAGAGAGTAGTGTACTAGGGGGAAGGGTTGGGAGGGGAGAAAAGTGCAGCAACAAATGAATGGAAAACCAAAAAAATCTGTAAATTTTCATTGAAATTAATAATAAATTTTTTAAAAAGATGGATAAGTTTGCATTAAAGGTCAAGAATACATTTCTCCCACTTTAAAAAATCATTCAATGGTATCAGAAGAATACAGTCTAATTACCCACACTTTTATCCCTGAAAACTATACAGCACCTTAGATAACCTACAACGTTATCGAACACATTTTTTGAATGTTCAATTATACTTCATATATTTTAATCATTTTGAGAGAATGTGTACAAATATATTCTATAAATAATTTCAAAAGATTGGCATAAAAAATGTATTGTTTTTATCATGTACTGTTGAGTTGGAACCAACCCATAGCTGACTGTCTAGCAGATTTTCAGAAGCAGTTAACTGCACAAGAGGAGGTTGCTCATCCTACTTCTGTGGGACCTCTAACCACATGCCTTTGGGATTGCAGTGAAGTTCGTTACCACAGCTCCTGTGTACACTTATATTGGTTCTAAGTTAAATTTTTTAGTGTTATAATTATAGAAAACTCATTTCTCAAGTATTTGTAAATTTTCACTCTGAAGTGTATATAAACCACAAGGGAATAACATGAACATGTGTTTCAAATTGCTGCTCATTATATGCTGTATTGATTGCTTTTTTTTTTTACAATTCATAAATGAATTGGAAGAACTTCATCTTCCTTCAGGGAAAACCATAAATAGGCTTTGTATTATTGTTATGTGCTGTTGAGTGGACTGTGGCTCATAGCAACTTTATGTACAATAGTTCTGAACTCTGCCTATCTTGAGCCAATCTTATTGTCTGACACACCTACCCCCATTATTCCAGTTACTGTGTCAGTCCACCTCATCCAGGGTCTTCCTCTCCTGTACTGACCCTCCACCCTTCCAAGCATGTCCACTTTCTCCAAGTACAGGTTCCTCGTAGCAACATGCGCAAAGTATGTTAGACAGAGCTTCAAAACCCTTGCCTCTAAGGAACAACTTGCTTTCATCCTCTACAGGACAGACTTATTTTTTCTCTTGGCAGTCTATGTGTATGTATGTTCACTATTCTTCTCCAGTACCATATTTATCATCCATCACCGTTGCAACACCTTGCTCACTTACATATCCTTCACATTACCCCAAAACGAATCACCTTTCATTCTGACTTCACCAAAGACAGATGACCAGAGGCCCACTGTCTTCTTAGAGACTACCTTTGATGATTTATATAAAACTTTTACCATATTCAAAAAATAAGGGATGTATTTTAAGTTTTCTCAAAAGCACAATATAGGACAAGTAATTGAACACAATCCTCTTCAACACAAGTAACAAAGCACCCACCCGTGGTTTCCAGTTTGAATGGACAAATGGTCTCTGCAAATCTCAAGAAATATTCTGCATATATATTTTTTGAGACTATCAATATTGATGCTGAGTTTACTAGATAAGTCACTAACCAAAGTCCCCATTTTCCCCCACTACAGGTTGCCATATATAAATACTACTGTGTTTCCAAGCATGGTATTTCCCAAAGGCATTAAGTCTAACTTTATTCTCAAATGTAGAAATAACTGTTCCTACTAAAAGGCATTCCAGCAAAAGATGGAAGATCTTAATGTATTTTTACATTAAGATCTCAGCCCCCCACCTAAAGCCTTAGACCAAAAAAAAAAATAATCTGGCTACAAACAACTCCACTGCACTAACAATGAAATGGTATTTCCCCCAGGATGGAAACACGTGCTTAGGAGAATAAACAAAACTCTGAATGCTATCTGTAACAGCTCCATCTGCTGGTTCCCAGATAATGTTACAGATCTGACAGGTGGTCATCGATCATACTGATTCAACAATAAACAGTTGCATTATAAAAGAAGTTTTGTCATTTTTCTTCTCAGTTCATCCAGAACTGCTCCAGCCCCAGACACCAGCAAGCACACACAAAAACAGCCACAGCCGATGCTAAAAATAGAAAGAAAGGATTACTCTGGAAGATAATCCAAACAGAGGCCTCTCTAGAATAAAGGATAAAATTTAAAGAGACTGTGTGGCTATTTATATTCCTTTTTTTTAACATTAGACAATAGACCTTCTAATTCTGTTTCTCATCTATTCCTCCTCAAGATAGAAGCAATGGTACTTGTTACTTAGTTTCACTTAAGACAATATTTGGCATACTGTGGAATCTTAAATGTTGTGAATTCCAGAGCACTACATCTTAATGTTCACTGAAAAGTATTATGATTAAGGCCTAAAATGTCCCAATATTTATGTGGATTGATATCTATCAGATACATACAGATAGATATTTCCATATCTAAGGAGAGAGGTAGGAATGGAGAAAAAAAGATGTGACATAGTAATGAGGTAGAACTCAAATATGTAAAATTCATAGGAATTTCATTAGAAGGCAAAAGAACCCTTTGTAACTTTATTGTTTTTCTTAGTTTTTTGATGTTACATTTCCAAGTTACTGTTTTCATTCACCTGAAAGTCACATACCTAGTAGACAGATGTTATACAACTGATACAACCCCCAAGATAATTTATATTCAGAATCAGACAATAAAATTGGATTATACTTTGGCATCAACATTGGATAGCTTGGGAAGTTGGTCCTCCCATGATCTTCCTTATCCTCATCCTTAACTATCCTCAGGTAGTTAAAGTTATGTCTAAAAATTATGAGCTTTGTAATTGATTGTCTGATTGAATAATCCTGTTGTTGTTGTTGTTGTTGTTGTTGTTAAATGTCGTCGAGTTGTAGGCAACTCATAGCGACCTTATAAATGAAAGTCCTCGACAGTTGCTTGACTTTCATCTTTTATCCATGTGAATAATCCTAGAAGAACAAATTGGAATCTTTTCCCCCACTTTGAAGTGGAAAATGATCATTTTACTTTCTCTAGGTGAAACCATCAAAATGAGAAAACTTATATGTTAGCAATTTAAATTTAAACCCAGTAAGAATTATTCTAAATTTGGGGGAATCTTTACATTGACAAGAGGACAGAAGAAGAAGAAAAATTTTTTCTTATTGCCAAGTTCTTTATCAAATTCACTTCCATGACACTTCCCATTGAAATAGAAAAATATCAAAGGATAGCTGAGATATATAATGGATTGTTTCCTACCCCAATAGCAACATCCATACTTGTTAAAATACTAACAAACATAATCTAGATGACAATTTTGTGATTGAGTCCAAATGTAATTTGTTTTACCTTTGCTGCTGTAATAGACCAAATCTTATCATTTTACTTTGTTGTGATACCTGGCATGATACCTTCCCCCCCCAAAAAAAGATCACTCATCAAGCTAAACTCCCCAGGGTCAGATAAATATTAAGTTCTTAAAAAAAAAAACCCACCCCTGGAAGACTCTAAAACGAACTTGTAATTCAGCCAATGGATCTCAAATCACTTGTGAAGAGCTGCTCAGGATGGGGGAAAGTAAAACTGAGTATAATTTTCTATCTTTATTCTCCTATTCATAAAAGTCAAAATTTCAGGCAGTCAGTGACCATGAATCCAGAAAAATTCAAGTAAATATCAACTCACTTGCCCTTCATTTACTTGCACATACACAGTTATTAGCAAAGATACCTTGTAGGAAAACATTGCTAGTTGTTTCTTCTCTGTGTTGTACAAGCCCAAGTTATATACCATCTCTTAGCATTCCCCTTTTTCAGTAAGGAACTCATCATTTATATGAGGGATACAGAGTAGAATTAGGACTTTGATTTATGCAGTGAGGGGGGAAAAGCATTAAATAATGGATAACCCACTATGATAAGAGTCAACCACCTTAACCATTAGATTGTGTTCAGCCTAGGTCTTGTCTACTCACAGAATACAATTCAATCTAGTCTTATTCGCTAAGGATAGGATTAGTATCATCTTCTCCTTAAGAGAAATATAAGAGACAAAATGAATTTGATTTATATTGAAAATGCAAGAAATCTTTAACAAAATGATAGAAACAAAACCTTGCCTCTCAATAATTACATTAACTGATTTAAATGCACTAGTGAAGAGGAAAAGAGGAGTAGACTGGATTAAAAAAAATCATCAATATGCAAGAGACACATGTGAAAATGACAATAAAGAAAAACTAAAAATAAAGAAGGGGGGAAATATACCAAGCAAATGGCAACTGAAAAAAGGCAGGAGTAGTGATATTAATTTCTGACTAAATAGATTTCAGTGTAAAAACCAACACAAAGGACAAGTAAGGTCACTATATAATATGTAAAGGGTCAATAGAACAAGACAATACAACCATAAGAAATAGCAACACACCAAATGGTTGAGCTGCACAAACTCAAAGGAAACATTAACAGAACTGAAGAAAGCAAAAGACAACACCACAGAAGTAAGTGGAGACTTCAATATACCACTGTCAAGAAAAGATAGAACTACCAGAAAGAAATGCAGCAAAGATGCTGAAGAATTAAACTGCACTATCAACCAACTCGATTTTCAACAAAACTGAATATACATCCTTCTCCAACATGTATGGAACATTTTCCAAAAGATCAGATTTTAGGTCACAAAGCAAGCATCAATAAATTAAAAAGCATTGGAATAATACAAAGCATCTTCCCAGACCACAATGCTATAAAACTAGAAATCAATAACAAAGAGGATGGGGGGGGGGAGAACACATTTGGAAGGTTAACAACACCATGTTTGAACATGAGTAGTTACTAGGAGAGATAAAAAGGGTTTTGAAACAAATGACTATGAAAACATAACCTGCCAAAACCTCTTGGGAAACAGCCAAACCAGTACTCAGATGTCAATTTATAGCAATAAGCAATCACATCAAAAGGGAATAAAACAATTTATACTCTATTCCAAAGTTTCCAACAAATTGAAAAAGAAAATCAGTCAACTATTAAAAGAAATGAAATTCTAAAAATTAGGGCATAAATAAACGCTATAGAAAACAGAAAAACAATTGCAAGAATCTACAAGACCAGAGGTTGATTCTTCAAAAAAATGAATGAAATCAGCAAACCACTAAAAAAAACTAACAAAGAAAAAGAAAGAAAAGACAAAAATAATCTGAATAACAGATGGAAGGGGCAATATTACAACATCAAAAAAACCCACCTTAAATAAAAATGTTAACAATGGAATATTGCAAAAAAACTATAGTCAAACAAATAAGAAAAGCTTGAAGAGATAGGCAAATACTTAGAAACTCACAAACTACCTGTACTAACAGAGACTGAAGTAGAATACCTAAAGAAATTAAACAGGTAATAAAACAACTTTCAACAAAAAAAAGCCCTGAACCATACGGTTTTACTAGTTCATTCAGAGAAGAACTGTCACCAATTCTACATAAACTATTTCAGAAAATAGAAAAAGACAGAATTCTTCCAGACTTATTCTATGAAGCAAACATAGTCTTGATACCAAAGTCAGATAAAGACACCACCAAAAACAGAAAACTGTGGAAGAATATCTCTCATGAACATAGATGCAAAAATCCTAAAGAAAATCCTGGACAATAGACTCCAAAAGTACATAAAAAAAAAAAACAATAATTCACTTTGACCAGGTGGGATTCGTAACAGGTATGCAAGGATGGTTCAACATAAGAAAAACAATAAATGTAAATCATCAAATTAACAAAAAAAAAAACACAAGAATCATGCGATCCTATCAATCAATGTACGAAAGGCCTTTAACAAATCTAACACCCTCTCCTGATTAAAACACTTAGCAAAATAAGAATAGAGGGTGATTTCCTCAACATAGTGAAAACTGTATTTGCAAAACCAAGAGTCAGTATCAGTTTCAATAGAGAGAAATTAAAAGTATTCCCTTTGAGAAGAGGATCTAGGCAAGGATTTCCATTGTCTCCTCTCCTGTTCAATATTGTATTGGAAGTCTTAGTGTGAGCAATAGGCAAGAGAAGGAAAAAGGAGGTATCCAAATTGGGGCGGGGGGGAAGGAGGTAAAATTAGCTCTATGTGCAGATGCTATGACACTAAGAAAATCTAAAAGATTCAGTGATAAAACTACATAGTCAACAAACTCAGCATGGTAACAGGGTACAAGATCAATGTACAAAAATCAGTTGCATTTATGTACAGTGATGAAGAGAATACAGAACTTGAGCTAAGAAAAACAATATCCACCACAATAGCTAATTGCCAAGATTAAATATTTTGGAGCAAATCTAACTAGAGACACCAAAGACTTATATAAAGAAAATTCTAAAACATCACTTCAAGGATAGGAAGACTCAATATTGTGAAAATGAAAATTCTATCAAAGACAATCTACAAATTCAGTGCAATCCCATTAACAATTCTATTTTTCAACAAGATAGAAAAGGTAATTTACAATTTTATTTGGAATAGAAAGAGACCCCCAAATAAGTAAAGCACTCCTTTAAAAGAGAAACAAAGTAGGTAGCATTCCACTCCCTGATTTCAGATCTTACTACTCAGGTGTGGTGGTCAAGACAGTGTGGTATTGGTACACTTAAGCATATAGATGGTCAAAGGAATAAAATTGAGAATCCAGAAATCAGCTCATCTACCTATGCTCAACTGATTTTTTTACAAGAAGATGAAATCAATTAACTGGGGAGACAACGGTCTTTTTAACAAACGGTGTTGGTAAAATTGGAAAACCATCTATAGAAGCCTCAACCAAGACACATACCTCACATCATACACAAAAACTAACTCAAAATGGATCAAGGAACTAGGAGCAAAATAAAGCACTATAAACTTCATCAAAGAAAAGCTTGGAAGAAGTATAGAAATCCTAATCCACAATATGAATAGTCTTTCAAGCATGATTAAAACCTACAACCAAGAAAGAACAAGATAGATGAACAAGACCTTCTAAAAATCAAACCCTATGGATATCAAAAAACCCCTTCATAGAGTAAAAAGGAAAAGCCACAAATTAGGAAAAAGTATTTTATAATGATGTGTCTGATAAGGGACTTAAATCTAAAATTTATACAATACCCCATATTACAAATATAATATTACAAATAGAAATACTCTTTGACTCAGCAATGCCATTGCTAGGAATATACCTGAAAGAAACCAGAACCACCATTCAAACAGATGTATGCACATCCATGTTTTACACTAGCAAAGTGATGGAAGTAACCCAAGTGCTCATCAACAAATGAATGGAGAAAGAGGCTGAAATTGCTCTCCTGCCTGAAGCTCTAGACTTCTGCATGGCTGCCTGGGGTCCACACGGACCCTCAGCCTGGAGGCCCCAAACCTGTCACCTAAAGAACCTTGTCCTGCCACCTGAACACTTCCATTTGCTGCCTAGAAGTTCAGTCCCACCAACTGGAGGTCCTGACCCCATCACCTGGACACCCCAGCCCCAATGCCTGTAGGATGATTGCTCCTGTCCCTCTGCACTGTGCCAGGAGCCCAAAATCACAGGTGATCCCATTCCCACCCCCATCTCAGAGCTTGAGCTACCTTTAGCCACAAGCATCTTGAACTGGCTTAGCTGCAGCATTGCCTGACAGAGAAGACTGCTAATTCACAGGCCATATCTCACCCAAACTAAGCAAGTCTTCCCTTGAATCAAGAGTTCAGAAAGAAACTCAGGCAGCATAGCTAACCTGCCCTCCTCTGGAGCAGTGACTTCCTGAGCCTAGTTTTTCAGATCAAGAGTCTAATAAGACTTCAGACATGAAAAACTCCACCACAGCAACGTCACAGTAGAAGCAGACTACCTCACACCTTGCACAAACCAAGATGTCTCAAAAAAAAGTAACACAGTATCAATGGATTTCCTGAAGCCAGAAAGTCAGATGGAACTTTCTGATACAGAATTCAAAAGAACAATGACTGAATATTTTCAGTAGGTGGAAGAGAAACTCGAAGAATTACAGGACTCTGCAAGTAAAATCCAAAAGAACATAAGAAAAAAAAAATACAAGGCAATGCAGATAAAACAAATGAGGCATTAGAGGCTCTGGAAAAACAAGAAACTACAATCCAGAATATAAGGACCAATGTCTCAGATGCTGTCAAAGTGTTGGAGAGACATATGAACAGAGATGAAGAGATGAAACACAGAATGAATTAAATATAAAATAGAATTTTTACCACTAATCTTCTAGAACAAAAAGCAGAACCAAAAAGGGGGGGAGGAGAGAAGAAAACCAAAGAATAATGTGGGACAACATCAAGAGAAATAATATGTGCATAATAGCAGTCCCAGAACAGGAAAACGCAAGTCAAAGCAATGAAAAATTTGTGGGAAAATTACTAGAATAAACTTTCCAGGCATAATCAAGATTGAGAAAATATATATTCAAGAAGCTTAATGAACACCATATAGAATCGATCCCAAAAGAAAAACAACAAGGCATATCATATTCAAATTTTCCAGAACCAAAGATAAGGAGAGAATTTGGAAAGCAGCTAGGGAGAAATGAAAAGTAATATATAAGGGAAAGCAAGTAAGATTAAATGCCAATTCCTCAGCCAAGACAAGGTGAGCAAGAAGACTGTGGATTGACATATATTGAACACTCAAAAAGCACAAATGACAACCAAGAATACTATACCTAGCAATATTGTTCATCCAATACGAAGGAGAAATCAAGATATTCTCAGAAAAGCAGAACCTAGGTGAGTTTGTAAAAATAAGACCAGCATTGCAGGAAACACTGAGAAGTCCTTCAAACAGAGGTGCCACAGAAAGCAGGATAAACCAAAGAAACCAGGAGCAACACCAAAAAGGACTCAACAAAATAATAGCAATAAAACCTTGTCTCTCAATAAAATACTGAGTTTGGCTTAAATGCACCACTGAAGAGAAAAAGAGTAGCAGATTGGATAAAAATATAAAAACAAAACCCATCAATATACTGTCTACATGAGACACACCTGAACAGTGAAGATAAAGAAAGACTAAAAATAAAAGGGTGGGAAAAATATACCAAGCAAATGGAAACCAGAAAAAAAGCAAGAGTAGCAATATTACTTTCTAATAAAATATATTTCAATGCAGAAACCTTCAAAAAGGACAAAGAAGATTACTACAGAATACTTAAAGCATCAATAGAACAAGAGGAAATAACAAAATAAATATCTATACACCAAATGATAGAGCTGGAATTTTACAAAGCAAATGATAACAAAACTGAAAAAAGAAATAGACAACACCACTATATTAGAAGGAGATATCGATACACCCCTCTCAAGAAAATATAGAACTACCAGAAAGAAACTCAACAAAGATGCTGAAGAATCAAACCACACAGTAAACTAACTCAATCTCATAGATATATACAAGCTAATGTACACCCCAAAAAACCACTGTACACCTTCTTCTCCAATGTGCATTGAATGTTCTCCAGAATCGATCACATTTTAGGACACAAGGCAAGCATCAATAAATTAAAAAACATAGAAATAATACAAAACATCTTCTCATACCACAATGCTACAAAATTAGAGGATATAGGAGGAAAAAAAAACATGCATTTGGAATCTGAACAAACTTTGCTTAAATATGAGTGGGTAATAGAAGAACTATAAAGTTAAATTTAAAAGTTTCTTGAAACAAGTGACAATGAAAAGGCAACTTACCAAAACCTTTGGGAAACAGCCAAAGTAGTAGCTACAGGTCAATTTAGTAATAAGCAAACACATCAAAAGGCAAGGAAAAATTATAACTGACTCTCTAACCCAATATCTCCAACAAAGTGAAAAAGAATAGCAAGAAAACCCAAAACACTCTAAAAATAAAAAAAAAAACACACAAAACCTGAAATTATAAAAATTAGGAGAGAAATAAATGAAATAGAAAACAGAAAAACAATTGAAACCAGTAACAAAACCAGGAATTGGTTCTTTGGAAAGTTCAATAAAATGAACAAACCACTAGCAAAACTAACAAAGGAAAGAAAGAAGAGATGCAAATAATGTGAATAAGAGATGAAAGGGGCAATATCACAACAGAGCCAACTAAAATAAAAAGGTTAATAATGGAACATTATGGAAAAACTATACTCAAATATGAAAACCTAGAAGAAATGGACAAATACTTAGAAACTCACAACTTACCAAAGTTGACACATATTACAATCAAACACCTGAAAAGACTCATTACAAAAAAAAAAAAAAATTCAAACAGGTAGTTAAGCAACTTACAACAACAACAGTCTCAATAGAGAGAGATGAAAGGCATTCCCTTTGAGAATAAGAACAAGGCAAGGAGGCCCACTATCACCTCTTCTAGTCAATATTGTACTGGAAGTCTTAGCGATAACAATAAGGCAAGAGAAGTAAATAAGAGGTATCCAAATTGGCAGAGGAGGCAAAATTATCTCTATGTGCAGAGTATACTTAGAAAACTCTAAAGAGTCAGTAAGAAAAGTACTGGATATAGTTAACCAATTCAACAAAGTTGCAGGATACAAGATCAGTATACAAAAATCAATTGGATTTCTCTACAGTGACAAAGAGAACACAGAACTGGAGCTAAGAAAAACAATACCCATCATAATAGCTAATCACAGTTAAATAAGACTAAATAAGTGGTAGTATATCTAAAGTTAATTCCACAATAAGGGGCATATTTTCACTTTAAATCTGGAAATTCAAATAGACACACACTAGAAAGAAGGATTGGCCATCCACTTCCAAAATAGCAGGCCTCTGAAAACCCTATGTACAACAGAACTCACACAGAATGACAGAAAGGGCAACTTGTAAGGAAATACAAAGGAAGAGTAAAAATTGTAAGCAGACACTGGTGATTGGAACATGTAATGTGAGAACCATGAATGTAGTAAAATTAGATATTGCTAAAGAGGAAATGGAATGCATAAATATTGACATACTAGGCATTGGTGAGATGAGACGGACCGGCATGGGTCATTTTGAATTGGATGATCATACGATATACTACTCCAGAGATGAAAAGTTGAGGAAAAATGGGGTTACTTTCATAGTTAGAAAAGCCATTTCTAGATTCATCCTGAAGTACAATATTGTGGCAGGATAATATCCATACACATACAACGAAATCCAGTGAATACCACTATCATTCAGATATATGCACCAACAACTAGAGCCAAAGAAGAGGAAATAGAAGATGTCTACCAACATTTACAGTCAGAGATCAATCGAACATGCAATCAAGATGCATTGATAATAATGGGTGACTGGAATACAAAAGTTGGGAACAAGAAGAATCAGTAGTTGGAAAACATGGACTCGGAGTCAGAAATGGAGCTGGAGATAGAATGATTGAATTACGCATAATTATTGACTTACTCATGGCAAACACATATTTTTAAGAGACATAAA
>NW_006399922.1:6055776-6066352 GCF_000299155.1 Elephantulus edwardii | reverse complement strand
CTGAAGATTATCCAAAGCCGACTGGAACAGCACATCAGCAGAGAACTGCCAGAAGTCCAGGCTGGGCTTAGAAGGGGTCGCGGTACTAGGGATATTGTACCTAATGTTAGATGGATCTTGGATGAAAGCAGGGAGTACTGGAGGAATGTCTATCTGTGCTTCATTGATTATGCAAAGGCATTTGACTGTGTGGACCATAACAAACTGTGGCTGACTCTAAGAAGAATGGGAATGCCAGAACACTTGATCATGCTAATGCAAAACCTATACTTGAATCAAGAGGCAGTCATCAAAACAGAGCAAGAAAACACTGGATGGTTCAAAATTGGGAAGGGTGTACGCCACGGATGTGTTCTGTCTCCATACCTTTTCAACCTGTATGCAGAACAGATCATCAGGGCTGCTGGGCTCTATGAGGTGAAATGCGGCATTAGTATTGGTGGAAGGTCTATCAACAATCTGCGTTATGCAGATGACATAACCCTGCTTGCTGAAAGTGAGGAGGACAAGAAGACAAAAATTCTCACCACTGGACAAATTGACAACATCAGGTTGGATGGTGAAGAGATTGAGATTGTTCACAGCTTTAGTCTGCTTGGCTCCACAATCAACACTCTTGGCACCAGCAGCCAGGAAATTAAAAGATGTAATGCCATGGGAAAGTCTGCTTTTAGGGACCTCTCTAAAGTACTGAAAAGCAACGGTCTCTGGAGACTAATGTGCATCTGGTACAGGCCATGGTCTTTGCAATCACTTGTTATGTGTCAGAGAGCTGGACAATGATGAGGATGTATAGAAGGAGAATTAATGCTTTTGAGCTTTGGGGTTGGAAAAGAGTGCTGAGGGTACCATGAACTGCTAAGAAAACAAACAGATTCATCTTGGAGAGGGTTAAACCAGGCTGCTCTTTGGAGGCAAAGATTCTGAGACTTTGTCTGACATACTTTGGTAAAGAGAGACTGGTCCTTGGAGAAGGACATCATGCTTGGGAGGTGGAGGGCAGGCACAGGAAGGGAAGGCCCTCTGGGAGATAGATTGAATCCGTGACTGGGGCAATCTGGATAAGTGTGTCGGAGACAATGAGATTGGCACAGGACAGAGCAGAGTTTAGAGTTGTACATAGGGTTGCTGTGAGTCGCAAGCGACTCGACGGCACATAACAACAAATATCTAAACAGAAATACAAAGGACTTATTCAAATAAAATTACAAAATGTGACTACAAGAAACAAAAAGAGAAATGGATGAATATACCATACTCAGAGACAAGTATACTCAATATTCTGAAAATGAAAATTCTGCCAAAGGCAATCTACACATTCAATGCGATGCCAATACAAATACCAATTTTATTCTTCAACGATATGGAAAAGACAATTTCATCTGGGATGGAAAGAGAACCCAAATAAGTAAAGCACTCCTGAAAAAGAGAAGCAAGGTAGGAGGCATCCCACTCCCTGATCTCAAATTCTCCTACACAGCTGTGGTGTTCAAGACAGCATGGTACTGGTGCAGTGAAAGACACATTGATCAATGGAATAGAGTAGAGAATCCAGAAATCGGCTCATCTACCTATCCTCAACTGATTTTTTACAAGGAGATGAAAACAGTTAAGCGCGAAAATGAAAGCCTCCTTAGCAAATGGTATTGACAAAATTGAAAAACTATCTGCAGAAAATTCAAACAAGACCCTCACCTCACACCATACACAAAAAAAAACAACTCAAAGCGGATCAAGAACCTAGGAGTGAAATCAAGAACGATAAACTTCATCAGAGAAAATCTTGAAAGAATTCTCCAAGACGAATCCACAACAACAGACCCAAACATCCTGAAAATCCTACAATCAAGAAAGAATAAAAAAGATGAATTGGACATTTTAAGAGTCAAGTCCCTATGTACATAAAAAAAAATCTGCAACAGGGTAAAAACGAAAGTCACAGACTGGGAAAAAATATTGGGTAATGACATAATCTTATAAGAGATTTCTATCTAGAATGTATAGAATACTCACAAACCACAACAAGATAAAGGTAAATAATAGAATCGTGAAATAGGCACAGGATATGAACAGACACTTCACCAAAGAAGACATTCAGATGGCAAACAAATACATGAAGAAATGTTCAAAACCCTAGCTCTAAGAGAGACACAAATCAAAACAACTATGAGATATCATTTCATCCCAGTAACAATAGCAAAGTTTAATAGACTAGCAAACAACAAATGCTGGGGAGGTTGTGGATAAATTGGAACCCTTATTCACTCTTGATGGGAAGGTAAAATGGTGTAACCACTATGGAAGGCCGTATGGCACTTTCTCAAAAAGTTGGAAATAGAAATACCATTTGACCCATCAATTCCACTACTTGGAATATACCCTAAAGAAATCAGAACTGCCACCCTAACAGATATATGCACACTCATGTTTTTTGCTGTGTTGTTCACAATAGCAGAGATGGAAGCAACTCAAGTTCCCATCAACAAATGAATGCATAAAGAAATTGTGCTATATTCACACAATGGAACACTACACAACACTGAAAAACAAGTAACACATAAAATATTATATATAATGGATTACCCTGGAGGACATCATGCTGAGTGAACTATCTCAGGCACAAAAAGATAAATACTTCATAACACCACTGTTATAAAGCAGGACTGGCATCGGGGTTGGGGGAAAACTAAGAAAAGAGGGGATAAATAGTGAACACTGAATTGAAACTGATAAGGGAAAGAACTATTTTTAAGGAATATATTACTAGGGATTATTTTCATGATAACAGTCCAGAATAAGAGGCCCATACCAAAGTGGACTTGGCGTGGGGAGGGCAAGGGAAGGGAGGAATTTGTGCAACAATGAAAGAATCTTTTTAAATAGAAAAGCAAACTACTAAAAGGGGAGAATGTAGGGAGGAACATGTGCTACATGAATGAATAGAAATCCAAGTTTTCTGTAAACCTGTGTTAAAATATTAATAAAAAAAGTGTTTTTAAATAAAAATGTATTATAATGAAGTTTGGGAAGAATTGAAGTTGCAAAACCAAAGGGAAAGTACATATTCACCATGTCTCAAGCTGAAAGAAGTAAAAATTCAAGCCTAAAGTTGCAATACTGTAGGATTCTATGGGCAAAATATTGAATAATGCAAAACACATGAAGAAGGTTTACACCAAGTTAGTATCCTTTTCGCATGCCTATTCAAACTATATGCTGCACAAATAATCAGGGAAGCTGGACTATACAGAAGAAGAAGAAGAAGAAGAATATGTTATCAGGATTGGAGAAGTTTCATCAAGAACCGACATTATGCAGATGACACAATATCGCTTGCAGAAAGTAAAAAAATTTTGAAGCATATGATTCAGAAAGTCATAGGCTACAGCCTTCAATACATCTCAACATTAACAAAACAAAAATTGTCACGACTGGACCAACTGGCAATATCATGATAGAGGGGTAAAGATTGAAGTTGTCAAGGATTTCATTTTACGTGGATCTATAATCAACACCAACTCTAGAAATCAGAAGACTTACTGCATTGAGAAAAATCTTCTGCAACAATGACTTTGTAGAGCTAAAAAGCAAGAGTGTCAGTTTAAAGACTAAGCCTTATATCCAAGGCATGGATTTTCAATGTCTTCATATGCATGTTAAAGTTTTACAATGAATAAAAAATACCAAAGAAGAATTTATGTCATTAAACTGAGGTGCTGATGAAACATATCAAATATTCCATAGACTGATAAAAGAATAAACAAGACCGTATTCAAATAAATGCAACCAAAGATGAGGCAAAGACTATAAAACTTCATCACAAATACTTTGGGCATGTTGTTAAGGGCATGTTCCAGTCCTTGTGAAAAAGGCATCATGCTAGGAAAAACAGATTAGTGAATAAGAAGAAGACCCTGAATTAAATAAAAATTACACAGTCACAGCAACAATGGACTTAAGCAAGACCGAAATCATGAGGATGGTAAAAGATAAGATGAGGTTTCAATCTGTTTTTCGTAGGGTCACTATGAGTCATGGATTCACTTAGATGGCACTTAACAACAACGGGGTATAAAACTCTAAGAAATAAAGAAAAACTAACAACTCAAAAACTCAGCAAGAAAGCAGTACATCTCACCAAAGAAGATAAGCAGACTACAAGTAAATATATTTGTGCTGCATATCGTATGTCATTTAAAAAATAAATCCACTGATGTTCATTTCAACTCATAGCAACCCTGTAGAACAGAGTAAGAGAAACTATGTAGGGGAGAAGAAGAAGTAGGAAATTTCAGTATTTCCTATAGAATTAGTTCCAGCTCAAGTGAACCTCATTTGGGTTTCTCAGGCTTTAAATCACAACAGCAAGAGAATACACTTCTTTCTTCAGAAAAGATACACTAAAAAAACCAAACAAAATAAACAAGCTATTTTTTATATATATTAGAAAAAAAATCAGATATGGTGTGTGAAGCTGGATTAGGTTCTGGTTTTGACCATAAACCTTCTATGGCTGCATGTCTGGCATGGCCAGCCCAGGAGCATTTTCCAGCCACTGCTTCCTCAGCATCTGCTAAAGACTGTGGCCCACCGAGGTGCACTCACCAGGTGCACCTGGCCAACGAAAGAACCACTGCCTGCCAGGTTAAGGGGCTACAGTTTCACCACTGCAACTCCCACTCTCCAGTGCCAGGAGCACCAGTATCACAGGTGCTTCAGGGGAAACACTGCTGTCTATTTACACCACATGGGGCCTCTTAAGCTCAAGAAGAGGCCAAGGTAGCTAGAGCTGGCTGAGAAGCCATTTCTGGAAGGGAAGACAGACTTCAGTCCTCAGGTCAAGAAGAGAGCACAAAAATAAAGGCCCTTCACAAAACATTACCATACTCTGGGTCACTACAGAGTTAAAACAACCCAAACATCTACTAAGAAAAGATTCATATAATATCAAGAATTTAGTAGTCAGCCTCACTCATCAAGAAAAAATAAAATAACCCTTCTCCTAAAAGCAGGCCAAATAATACTTCAGATCAGACAACCAGAAGAAATATGTTGATGCGGATATATTTGAACAGTCACAGAAGAAGATGCAAATAATGGAAGAAACAATGGAAGCTATTAAGAGTGCAAATACCCCAAAGACAAAAATCCAGAAAATATATATTCATGAGGAGCAACTTGAACAGCTAGAAAAAAAATAATTGAAATTATAGGGGGAAAAAGTACAATAATTTTTAAAAATCAGCACAAGACAGAAAGAGTACAGCCAACACAGTACTAGAAATAACAGAAACGCATGAAAATGCACTTCAGAATATTAAGATTGGAATAGCAGAAAAGTCCAAAAAAGGAGAACTGAGGAGGTAGAACATACAATCAGTGAGCTAGAAGACAAAAGCCTCACTGTATACTAGAAGAAAAATCAGAGATGAAACGCAAAGAAAATGAAGGAAACATTAGGATCGTATGGGGTGACATCAAAAGGAACAACATATGTATGACTGGAATCCCAGAACAGGGGAGAGACAAGGAAAGCACTGAGATAACTATGGAAGAAGTGCTAGAAGAATACTTCCCAGGTTTTTGAAGAACAGGGAAATCCAACTTCAAGAAGCACAGCAAACATCAACTAGACTAAATCCAAAAGGAAAAACATCAAGACATATCATACTCAAATTATCCAAATTCTTAAAAGATAAGGACTGAATACTAACAAAGTGTCATTTACAAAGCAAAAACAATTAGATTAAGTTCTAATTTCTCAGCAGAAATAAGGTGAGCTATAAGAGAATGGGATGGCAGACACAGAAAGTTGAAAGAAAACAACTGCCAACCAAGGATCCTATACCCAGCAAAGCTCTCCATTAAATATGAAGGAGAGATTAGATCATTTGTGGAAAAGAAAGAACTTAAGGAATTTGTGAAAACAAGGTCAAAACTACAATAAATATAAAGTGAAGTCCTTCATATGGATAAACCATAATAACCAGAAATAACAGAAAAAGAAACACAACAAAAGGTCAATGATAAAATTCAGCTTTACAATAACCATACTTAATATGAATGGAATAAATGTGCCAATTAAGAGAAAAATAATAGCAGAATGGATTAAAAAACAAAGCTCATCAATATGTTGCCTATAAGAGACACATCTGAAAAAAGAAGAGAAAGACAGACTAACACTCAAAGGCTGGGAAAAAAAAGTATACCAAGCAAATGGAAACTGATAAAATATTTCAGAATGAAAACCACCGTAAAAGTTAAAAAAGGGAATTACATGCAGATTAAAAGCACAATAGATTAAGAACACATAACCTTGGTCAACATTTATGCACCAAATGATAGACATATAAAATGAACAAGACAACAGTTAAGAGAATTGCAGGAAGAAATAGCAACACAATAGTGGTAGGAGATTTCAACACTTAACTATCACCAAATCAAAGGTCAATTCAAAAGAAAATTAACAAAGATGCAGAAGATCTAAACTATGGAATCAACAAATTCAGCCTTGTGGAGATATTCAGGAAACTGCACCCAACTAAAACTCAATTCTCTTTCTTCTCAAGTGCACATGATATTCTCCAAAACTGATCACATATTAGGACACAAAGCAAGCCTCAACAAATTTTAAAAAAAAAACCAACAAAATAAACATTGGAAAATACAAAGATACAAAGTATCTTCTCAGACCAAAATGCCATAAAACTAGAAATTAACCACAGGAGGGTAAAGTTTACAAAACCTTCCATATGGAAACTGAACACAATTTGATTATAAAGGAAATAAAGAATGAAATTTTTTAAAGGTCCTTGAAACAAATTGAAATGAAAATAAAACATACCAAAACCTCTGGGATACAGCTAAGGCAGGCCTTGAGGGCAATTCATAGAAATAGGCACACACATAAAAAAAAGAATAAAAATTAATGATCTAACTCAACACCTTTATGAAATAGAAAAAAGAAAAATGATCTAAAATTGCAGCCTTTAGAAGAAAAGAAATTATAAGGACAAGAGCTGAAATCAATGAGATAGGAAACAGGAAACAATTGAAACCATCAAATAGACCAGGAGATAGTTTTGCAAAAGGGTCAATAAAATTGGCAGACCTCTGGTAAACAAAACAAAAAAAGAGAGAAGACACAGATAACTAGATTAGGAAATGATAGAGATTACATCACAACAAAATCAGATTAAATTAAATTGATAGTATAAGAATATGTTGTGGATTTGAACCACACACAGGATAACTGAGTCCCAGCCAAAAGACACCAGCCAAGCCACTGTGGAACCCACCCACCAGGAGCAAGTAGGGAGCAACCCACCACCTTGTGACTCTGAAGAGCAACTGACTGCCCCAGCCTCCATGAGACCCCTAAGGAGCAACCGCCTGCCAGGCACAGCATAACCCTAGAGGAGCAACAGCCCACCACAGCGTGACCCCAAGGAGCAACCACCCTCAGCTTCCATGTGACCCCAGAGGAGCAAGAGCTCACCACCGTGTGACCCCACCCGTGACCTGCCACTGCATAAACCCCTGGTGGTTCCCAAGCCATGCACCCTGCGTCCTGGTGGTAGTGTCCCAGAGCCATACTCCCCCCAGCCCCATGCTTCCTCCCCACCCCCCTCCAGCGCCTCCACCTTCACGCTGCACAGAGACCAACCAAATCAAGGAGCCCTACACAGTAGGATTTCGAATCAGAACTTTTGTTGCAGCAGTTCCTTTTGGAGCTACAGGCCCACAAAGGCACACCTCGGATCCAGCCATAGCTCAGAGCCACCAGTCGAGTTGCTGTCAGACTAATCTGGCAGGACAAAGGCCAGTAGGATCCTGACTGGGTTGCCTGGGGCACTGCCAATTACCTGGGAGAGCACCCAAGGGCATGCCCACTGGTGGGTAATTTGGCCCAGCTCTCTTGGGCCATGCTGACTACCCAGGAACAAGCCAGGCAGTGGTAATCTGTCTGAACTTTTGTGGACTCTACAGACCAGCCTGAGGCTAGTGGGTCTCTGGGAATTTGACTCTGACTTTTTGGGTACCATTGGACCCAGGACCGTGCTTGAACAGGGGATGCTGCATGAAGGCACTTGCATAAATGCCACTGGGCAGGGGCCACTGAGCGAAAACCATTGCATGGGAAACAGACAGCAGGAATTTGAGTAGGAACCCCAATAGTGAGCACACTCAGACAGCTGAGGTCCGGGTGAGGTTCCCCAAGTGTTTGACCTACCCTTGCGATCACCCCAACCCTGTGTCTGCCTCACCCCATTTGGCTCCACACTAGTGACTACCCGTCTGATGAACCAACATGTCTTTAATCGGTAGCACCTTGACCTGTCTACCAACAAGATATTGCCTACACAGGCTCTGAAGTGACATTTCCCTGAAGTCAAAAGTTCAGAGACACACACAAGTGGGGTAGCGACCTAAATGATCTCTAGAGCATTGTCTTCAGATCAAGAACATATCAATGTCTCGAAGAAAGCAAGTTATCCCACACAATACACTAGAGCAAAGCAAGATGTCACCCACAAAGGGTGACACAGTATCAGTGAATTTCCTGTAGCTAAAAAGTCTGATGGAACTTTCTGACACAGACTTAAAAGACGGATGATTGAATATATTCAAAGGATAAAAGACAAACTTGATGAATTAGGGGATACTACAAGCAAAAAACAGGAGAATCTCAAAAAAAACAATGCAGAACAATGTAGAGAAAACAAATGTGACACTAGTGGCACTGGAAAAACAAGAAACCACTATCGAAAATATAAGGTCCAATGTTTCAGAGGCTGTCAACATGATGGAGGGAAAATGAGCAGAATTGATGAGAAGGAACACAGAACCAGTGAAACTGAAGACAAAATCGTCACCACTGATTTGCTAGAGCAAAAAGCAGACTCAAAAAAGAAGGCAAAAGAAGAAAACCTAAGAATAATGTGGGACATCATCAAGAGAAATAACATGTGCATCATTGGAATCCCAGAAAGTAAAGGTACTGAAAAAGTTGTGGAAGAATTACTAGAGAAAAAATTTTCCAGGCATAATGAAAAATGAGAGAATATATATTCAAGAAACTGAGTGAACACCATATAGACTAGACCCCAAAAGAAAAACATCAAGGCATATCATAGTTAAATTTTCCAGGACCAAAGATAAGGAGAGAATCCTAAAAGAAGAAAGGGAGAAAGAAAGAGAACCTATAAGGGAGAACAGATAAGATGTAGTGCCGATTACTCAGCAGAAACCATGCAAGCAAGAAGAGAGTGGAAGGACATATATCAAACACTCAAAGAACACAGCTGTCAACCAAGAATACTGTACCCAGCAAAAGTATCCATCAAATATGAAGGAGAAATCAAGATATTCCCAGAAAAGCAGAGCCTAAGAGTTTGTAAAAACAAGACCAGCATTGCAGGAAAGACTCAAAATTTTCTTTTTATAGACATACCACAGAAAGCTTCATGGTCCAAAGTAACTAGCAACAACACCAAAAAGAGCTCAACGCAATGATAGCAATAAAACCTTGCCTCTTAATAATCACACTGAATGTGAATGGTTTAAATGTACCACTGAAGAGAAAAAAAAAGCAGATTGGATTAAAAAACCAAAATCCATCAAGCTGTTGTCTACAAGAGACACACCTGAAAAATGAAGATAAAGACTAAAAGTAAAAGGGTGGGGGAAAATATACCAAGCAAATGGCTACCAGAAAAAAGCAGTAGTAGCAATATTAATCTCTGATGAAATAAAGGTCAATGTAAAAATCATCACAAAGGACAAGGAAGGTCATTACATAATGCTGAAAGTGTCAATAGAACAAGAGGACATAACAATAAGAAATACTTATGCACCAAATGAAAGACCTGCAAAATACATAAAACAAACATTAAAAATACTGAAAAAGAAAGTAGACAACACTACTATTGTACTTGAAGACTTCAATACACCCCTCTCAATAAAAGAAAGAACTACCAGGAAAAAAACTCAAAACAGATAGTGAAGAATTAAACCACAAAATAAACCAACTTGACCTCTTAGATATTTATAGTCTAATGCACCCCCAAAAAGCACAGTATACCTTCTTCTACAACGTGCATGGAACATTCTCCAGAATAGATCACATTCTAGGTCACAAGGCCAGCATCAAGAAATTCAAAAACATAGAAATAATACAAAGCATCTTTTCAAACCATAATGCTACAAAATTAGAAATTAATAATAAGAAGATATAGGAGGGGAAAAAAACATACATTTGGAAGCTGAACAACACCTTGCTTGAACATGACTGGGTACTAGAAGAAATAAAAAATGAAATTAAAAAGTTTCTTGAAACAAAAGAGAATGAAAACACCACTTACCAAAACGTCAGGAAAACAGCTAAAGCAGTAATCAAAGGTCAGTTTATAGCAATAAGTAAACACATCAAAAGGCAGGAAAAACTGACCATTGACTCTCTAACCAAAATCTCCAGCAAATTGAAAAAGAACAGCAAGAAAACCCGACACCCTCTAAAAAAACTGAAATCATAAAAATTAGAACAGAAATAAATGAAATAGAAAACCGAAAAACA
>NW_006399922.1:6047644-6052095 GCF_000299155.1 Elephantulus edwardii | reverse complement strand
CCTGATTTCAAATCCTACTACACTCCATGTTGGTTAATACAGCATGGTACTGATACAATGGCAGACATACAGATCAATGGCATAGAATTGAGAATTGGGAGATCAGCCCATTTATCTATGGTCAACTGATTTTTGACAAGGAGATGAAATCAGTTAAGTGGGGAAATGACAGCCTTTTTGACAAATGATGTTGGCAATATTGGAGAAGTATCTGCAAAAGACTCAAGCAAGATCCATACCTCACTCCATGTAGAAAAACCAACTCAAGGTGGATCATGGACCTAGGACTAAAAGCAAAGACTATAAGCTTCATTAAGGAAAAACTGGGAAGAACGCTAGAAGTCCTGATTCACAACATAAACAGTCTTCCAAGTATTTGGGAAAACCTACAACCAGGAGAAGATAAAACAGATGAATTGGATCTTCTAAGAATCAAATCCCTATGCACATCGAAAAACTTCTCCACTAGGGTAAAAAGGGAAGCCACAGACTGGGAAAAATAATTTGGTATGACAAATCAGATAAGGGACTTATATCCCGAATTTATAAAACACTTGAGCACCACAAGATAAAAGTAAATAATCCAATGGAAAAAATGAGCACAGGATATGAACAGACACTTCACCGAAGAAAACATTCAGATGGCTAAAAAGCACATGAAGAAATGTTCAAAATCCCTAGCTCTAAGAGAGATACAAATCAAAACAACTATGAGATATCATCTCACCCCTGTCAGAATTTCAAAATTTAACAGAACACCAAGCAACAAATGCTGGCGAGGTTGTGGAGAAACTGGAACACTTATTCACTGTTGATGGGAGTGTAAAATGGTGCAACCACTGTGGAAGGAAGTATGGCGCTTTGTCAAAAAGTTGCAAATAGAGATACCATTTGACACAGTAATTCCACTACTGGGAATATACCCCAAAGAGACCATAACTGACACCCAAGCAGATATATGCACACCCAAAGCGTTTATTACACCAAACACCAAAGGTGTTTATTGCGCCTTTGTTCACAATAGGAAGGAGATGGAAACAACCTAAGTGCCCATCAATAAATATATGGATAGAGAAGCTGTGGTACATGCACATAGCGAAATACTACACTGCATTGAAAAACAAGGAACTCATGCAATATTATTCAAAATGGGTGACCCTGGAGGACATCATGCTGGGTGAAATATCTCAGTCACAAAAGGATAAATACTGCATGGTGCCACTGTTATAAAGCAGGACTGACCTCGGGGTTGGGAGGATACTGAGAAGAATGGGTTCAATAACGTATACTACACTGAAACAGATGAGGGAGAAAAAATGTTTAAAAGGGATATGTGATTAGCTATTTTTGTCATGACAGGAGTCCAGAGTGAAGGATGTATAGTGGAGTGGACCTGGGGGAAGGGATTGTAAAACAATGAAGGAATTTTTCTTTTACTTTTCCAAGAGGGTAGCAAGCTAGGAGGGAGGGTTGGGAGGGGAGAAAAGTACAGCAATGAATGAATGGAAATCTAAAGTCTCTGTAAATTTTCATTGAAATTAATAATAAAAAACCAATAAAAAATTAACAATTAAAAGAAAAAAGAATATGTTGAAAAGCTATACTCTGATAAATTTGAAAACCCAGAGGGAAAGGACAAAATCCTTAAAACCCATGCCCTACCCAGATTGACAAGGACAGATATAGTACACCTGAACAGAGTCACAATAAAAAAAAAAGGAAAAGGAAAAGTCATAAAAAGACTTACCCATATGAAAAGTCCTGGACCAAAGGGTTACACATCTGAAACCTAAGAAACATTCAGAGAGGATATATCACCAATCCTACTTAAATTAATAAAAAAACACCCAAACTGAAAAAGAAGGAGCACTCTCAGAGTCCTTCTATGAAGCAAGCATTCCCTAATACCAAAAGCCAGGAAAATATATTACCAAGAAAGGAAACTACAGGCCAATATTTCTCATAAACATTGATACAAAAATCCATAACAATGTCCTAGACAATAGAATCCAAAAGTACATAAAGAAAATAATTCATCATGACCAAGTGGAATTAATAACAGGTATGTAAGGATATTTCAACATAAGAAAAACAATCACTGCAATTTGCCATATTAACAAAGCAAATAAGAAGAATCATATGATCTTAACCAATATCATTCTCAATAGAGAAAGACTAAAGGCATTTTCCTTGAGAACAGGGACCAGACTAGGATGCTCATTGTCACCACTTCTATTCAAAATTGTATTGGAAGTGCTTTCTAGGGAAGTACAAAAGAAGGAAATAAAATGCATTCAGATTGGCAAAGAGATGGTTAAACTATCACTATATGCAGATAGTATGATAGTGTACACAGAAAACCACACAAAAAAAACTCAACAAAGAACTATTAGAGTTAGTAGGCAAATTTAGTAGAGTGGCAGGAAATAAGATCAATATACAAAACTCAGTGGGATTCCTCTACTGTAACAAAGATAATTCTGAGAAGGAAATCAAAAAAGCAACGCTATTTACCATAGTCAACCACAAATTGAGATACATGGGAGTGAACCTAACTAGAGATACAAAAGACCTATACAAAGAAATTTACAGAACATTTCTGGAAGACACAGTATAAGACCTAAAGAAATGGGAAAATTTGCCCAGTTCATGGATAGGAAGACTGAATATTGTGAAAATTACAGTCCTACCAAAAGCAATCTACATGTTCAAAGCAATCCCAATCCAGATAAGAAATTCCTTTTTTAAGAAGATTGAAAGGGAAATTGTCAAGTTTATTTGAAGAGAAAAAGAGATCCTGAATAAGCCAAACATTTCTGAGAAATAATAATGAAGTGGGAGATATAGCACCGCCTGACTTCAAAACCTACTATACAGCAGTAGAAACCAAAACAGCATGGTGCTGGTACAATGACAGGCACATAAACCAATGGAATAGAATTGAGGAATAGACCCTCCTATCTATGATTAACTGATATTTGACAAAGACATAAATTCTATCAAATGGGGAAATGACAACCTCTTCAAAAAATAGTGCTGACAAAACGACTGCTACCTGCAGAAAGCTAAAACAGGATTCACATCTCACACTGTACACACACACACACACAAATAATGTAAACAGCATTGAAAAAGATGAGGGAAAGAACTGTTCAAAAGTAATATATGATTAGGTATTTTTTATGACAATAGTCAGGAATAACAGCTGCATAACAAAGTGTACTTGGAGTGTGGAAGAAATTGTGCAATAATGAAAGAACTATTTTTCAAAGACAAAAGTGAACTACAGAGGTGGGTAGGGAGGAAAATGTGCAAAACTGAATTAATCGAAATCCAAGTTCTCTATGTACTACCATTAAAATCAGAATTAAATTTTTTTTAAAAATCAACTTAAGGTGAATCAGTGACCTGGAAGTAAAGTCCCAAACCATAAAGTTCATAAGAGAAAAACTGGGACCAACTTTCAAAGGTCTAGTCTACAGTAGAAAGACTGGCAAACACAGACAGAAATGCACATTCTGAAGAGGATAGAATTGTTGAATGAGACCTTCTAAAGATTAAATCCCCATGCATATAAAAAATTTTTCCAACAGAGTGAAAAGAAAACCTAGCTACTGGAAACAAATATTTAGCAATACCATCCCAGACAAGAGTCTCATAAAAAAAGTTTACACAATACTCCTGTGCCTCTACAGTAAAATGACTGGTAACCCAATGACAAAATAGTCAAAACTCATGAAAGAATTTTCACAGAGGATGATATTCAAAAGTCCAATAGACACATGAAGAAATGCTCAAAATTACTGGCAATCAGAAAGGTGCAAATAAAAACCACAATGAGATACGATCTCACTCCAGTAGCAGTGGCAAAGTTTAACAGAACAGCAAGTAATTAATGTTGGAGAGGATGTGGTGAGATTGTTGTTGTTGTCGTTATGTGCCATCGAGTCGCTTGCAAGTCATAACAACCCTATGTACAAAAGCCCTAAACTCTGCTCTATCCTGTGCCAATCTCACTATCTCCAACACACCCATCCCGATTGCTCCAGTCACTGAATCAATCCACCTCACAGAGGGCCTTCCCTCCTGCTCCTGCCCTCCACACTCCCAAGCATGATGTCCTTCTCCAAGGACTGGTCTCTCCTTACAACATGATCAAAGCACATTCGACAAAGCCTCAGAATCTTTGCCTACAAGGAGCAGCCTGATCTAAACCTCTCAAGGATTAATCTGTTTGTTTTCTTACCAGTCCGTGGTACCCTCAACACTCTTCTCCAACATCAAAGCTCAAAAGCATCAATTCTCCTTCTATCCTCCCTAGTCATTGTCCAACTCTCTGATGATGCATAACAAGTAATTGCAAAGACCATGGCCTGTATCAGACACACCTTAGTCTCCAGAGAGACACCATTGTTCTTCAGTACTTTAGAGAGGTCCCTAACAGCAGACTT
>NW_006399922.1:6041809-6045519 GCF_000299155.1 Elephantulus edwardii | reverse complement strand
GTATAGGTTTTGCATTAGCACGATCAAGTGTTCTGGGATTCCCATTCTTCTCAGAGTCAGTCACAGTTTGTTATGGTCCACACAGTCAAATGTCTTTGCATAATCAATGAAGCACAGATAGACATTCCTCCAGTACTCCCTGCTTTCATCCAAGATCCATCTAACATTAGGTACAATATCCCTAGTACCATGACCCCTTCTAAGCCCAGCCTGGACTTCTGGCAGTTCTCTGCTGATGTGCTGTTCCATTCGGCTTTGGATAATCTTCAGCAGAATCTTGTTCACATGTGAAATCAATGGCATTGTTCTACAGTTTCCACATTCTGTTGCATCACCTTTCTTTGGCATGGGAACAAATATAGATCTCTTCCAGTCAGATGGCCAAGTTGTTGTTCCTAGATTTCGTGACACAACTTGGTGAGCACGTCCAGGGCAGCATCTGTTAGCGGAAATATGTCTATTTGGTATACCATTTATTCCTGGGGCCTTAATTTTTGCTATTTCCTTCAAAACAGCTTGAATTTCTTCCTTCATCACCATAGGCTCTTGCTTTTATGTTGTTTCATGAAATTCTTCTGTGTCTGCCAATTCCTTTCGATACAATGACTCAGTATATTCTTTCCATCTTCTTTTGATACTTCCTGGATCATTTAATATTATTCTTAAGGCATCCTTGATTATAGCAACTCGAGGTTTGAATTTGTTCTTCAGTTCCTTGAGTTTAAGAAATGCTGAGTGAGTTCAGCCTTTTTTATTTTCTGACTTCAGCTCCTTGCACATTTCATTGTAATATTTTACTTTGTCATCCCATACTGCTTTTTGAAATCTTCTGTTCAGCTCTTTTGTATCTTGAATTCTTCCTTGTGCTTTGGCTTCTCTGAGCTCCAGTGCAATAATCAGAGTTTCCTCTAACATCCGTTTTGGTCTTTTCTCCCTCCTCTGTCTTTGTAATGAACGTTTGCACTCTTCTTGGATAATACTCTTAAATATTGTTGGTGGGATTGTAAAATGGTACAACCACTCTGGAAGGCAGTTTGGTGCTTCCTCAAAAAGCTGAATAAGAAACTCCATATGACCCACTGCTCGGAATATACCCAAAAAAAATGAAAACTGGGGCAGAAACAGAGATTTATACACCAATGTTCATTGTAGTGTTATTTACCATACCAAGAACACAGAAACAACCCCAAATTCCCAACCACAATGTAATTGAACATTCACATAATGGAATACTACACCGGAATGTAGTATTTTCCAATACTCCATGCAGGAGCAATGATTTTATAAATTACTACTTAATATGGGAGGGGCTGGAGAACATTATGCTACGTGAACTAACTCTGTCTCATAAAGACAAATACTGTATAGGACCATTATTGTAGAATGAGTGCGAGGATTCGGAGGGGGGTGGTGCTGTGGACTTAATAATTGGATTATCCAATTTGATAGGTGGAGGAAGGAGAGGGCAAAAGAAAGGGGAAAGATGTGGTGTGAAAAACAACATATATAATCTTTGTGAACTTTTTAAGTGGACCAGTATAAAACTAACACACAAACAAAACAAAACAATACAAAAAAAGTTTCCCCATAATAAAAGTCCTGAACCAGATGGCTTCACAGCTGAATTCTACCAAACATTGAGATAAGATATATCACCAATTCCACTGAAATTATTTCAAAAAATTGAAAAAGAAGAAATACTCCCAGAGTCATTGTATGAAGCAAGCATTACCTTAACAACAAAACTAGACAAAGATATTACCAGAAAAGAAAACTGCAGACCAGCATCTCTCATGAGTATATATGCAAAAATCCTTAAAAAAAAATCCTAGCCCATATTAACAAAGAAAATCACAAGAACCATGTCATCTTGGTAATTTATGCAGAAAAGACATTGGAAAAAATCCAACACCCTTCCTCATAAAGACACTCAGCAAAATTGGAATAGAAGGGAATTTCCTCAACATAGTGAAAATTATACATGCAAGAGTCAATATCATTCTCAATGGAAAAAAGACAAAAAGTATTTTCCTTGTAAACAGGGACGAGACTAGGATGCCCACTGTCACCACTTCTTTTCAATATTGTCCTGGAAGTGCTTTCTAGGGGAATACAAGAGAAGGAAATAAAAGCTATTCAGATTGGCAAGATATGGTTAAACTATTGCTTTATGCATGTGATACGATAGTATACACAGAAAATCCAAGGACTGAAAAAACAAAACTGTTAGAATTAGTAGTTCAATTTAGTAGAGTATTACTGTAGAGGAATTCCACTAAGTTTTGTATAGTGATCTTATATCCTGCCACTCTACTCAGAGAAGGAAACCAAGAAATCAATACCGTTTACAATAGCCAATCATAAATTGAGATGCATGGGAGTAAACTTAAGTAGAGATACAAAAGACTTATCCTATACAAAGAAAACAACAGAACATTTCTGGAAGACACAGTATAAGACCTAAAGAAATGGGAAAATTTGCCCTGTTCATGGATAGGAAAACTCAATATTGTGAAAATTACAGTCCTACCAAAAACAATCTACATGTTCAGCGCAATCTCAATTCAGTTAACAAATTCTTTTTCAAGAAGATCGAAAGGGATAGTGTCAAGTTTATTTGGAGAGAAAAGAGATCCCTAATAAGCGAAGCACTTCTGAGAAACAAAAATGAAGTGGGAAGCATAGCATTGCCTGATCTCAAAACAGTGGTAGTAACAAAACAGCATGATACTGGTACAATGGCAGGCGCACAGACCAATGGAACAGAATTGAGAACCCAGGAATGGATCCAGATCCATGGTCAACTAATATTTGACAAGGAAATAAAACCCATCATATGGGAAAATGACAACCTCTTCACCAAACAGTGCTGACAAAACTGGACTGTGACCTGCAGGAAGCTGAAACGGGATCCACATCTCACACCATACACAAAAATCAACTCAAGGTGAATCAGAAGCCTGGAAGTAAAACTCATACCACAAGGTTCATAAGAGACAAACTGGGATCACACTTAATATAGCAGAAGAGACTCTGAAAATTGCACAGGAGCACAGAGAAGCCAAAGCAGAAAGAAGAATTCAAGATACTAAAGAGCTGAACAGAAGATTTCAAAAGGCAGCAGGGGATGACAAAGTAAAATATTACAATGAAATGTGCAATGAGTTGGAGTCAGAAAATCAGAAGGGCCGAACTCGCTCAGCATATCTTAAGCTCAAGGAACTGAAGAACAAATTCAAACCTCAAGTTGCTATAATCAAGGATGCTTTAGGAAGAATATTAAATGATCCAGAAAGTATTAAAAGAAGATGGAAAGAATATACTGAGTCACTGTATAGGAAGGAATTGGCAGACATAGAAGAATTTCATGAAACAGCCTATGAGCAAGAGCCTATGGTGATGAAGGAAGAAGTTCAAGCTGATTTGAAGGAAATAGCAAAAAATTAGCCCCCAGGAATAGATGGTATACGAATTGACATATTTCAGCTAACAGATGTTGCCCTGGACATGCTCACCAACTTGTGCCAAGAAATCTGGAGAACAACCAATTGGCCAACTGATTGGAAGAGATCTATATTTGTTCCCATCCCAAAGAAAGGTGACCCAACAGAGTGTGGAAACTATAGAACAGTCTCACTGATTTCACATGCAAGCAAGATTTTACTGAAGATTATCCAAAAATGACTGGAACAGCACATCAACAGAGAACT
>NW_006399922.1:6032581-6041109 GCF_000299155.1 Elephantulus edwardii | reverse complement strand
ACAGTCAACACTCTCAGCACCAGCAGCCAGGAAATTAGAAGACATATTGCCATGGGAAAGTCTGCTGTTAAGGACATCTCCAAAGTACTGAAGAGCAATGGTGTCTCTTTGGAGACTAAGGTGCACCTGATACAGGCCATGGTCTTTGCTATCACTTGTTATGCATCAGAGAGTTGGACAATGACTAAGGAGGATAGAAGAAGAATTGATGCCTCTGAGCTGTGGTGCTGGAGAAGGGTATTGAGGATACCATGGACTGCTGGGAAAAGAAGCAGATTCATCCTGGATAGGGTTAAACCGGGCTGCTCCTTGGAGGCAAGGATTCTGGGGCTTTTTCTGACATACTTTGGACATGTTGCAAGGAGGGACAGGTCCTTGGAGAGGGACATCATGCTTGGTAGGGTAGAGGGACTGCACAGAAGGGGAAGGCTCCCTATGAGGTGGATTGATTCCGTGATTGGGGTAATCAGGATGGGTGTGTCAGAGACAGTGCAATTGGCACAGGACAGAGTAGAGTTTAGGGCTGTTGTACATAGAGTCGCTTTGAGTAGCAAGTGACTCGACGGCACATAACAACAACAACATTTTATAAAGAGACTGTCAAAATATAGCCAGAAACTCACAATCTGGAGAGGATAAAATTGATGAATCGTACCTTCTAAGGACTAAATCCCTGTGTGCATCGAAATGTTTTTCCAACAGAGTGTAAATAAAACCTACTGCCTGGGAAAAATAATTTGACAATCCCATTTTAGACAAAGGTCTCATATCAAAAGTTTATAGATTTCTAAAGGGCCTCCCTAATAAAAAGACTGATCACACTGTGACAAAAATGAGCAAAAGACATGGAAAGAATTTTCACAGAGGAAGGTATTCAAAAGGCCAACAGACACATGAAGGAATGTTCAAAATCACTGGCAATCAGAGAGATGCAAATCAAAACCACAATGAGATGCCATCTTACTCGAGTAGCAGTGGCAAAATTTAACAGGACAGCAATTAATTAATGTTGGCGAGAATGTGGTGAGATAGGAACTCTTAAATATTGTTGGTGGGATTGTGAAATGGTACAACCACTCTGGAAGGCAGTTTGGTGTTTCCTCAAAAAGCTGAACATAGACATTCCATATGGCCCAGCTATTCCACTGCTTGGAATATACTCAAGAGAATGAGAACTGAGGCACAAATGGAGACTTGTACACCAATGTCCTTAGCCACATTATTCTCCATCTCAAGAACATGGAAACAGCCCAAATGTCTAACCACAATCAAATGGTTTGAGAAATTATGGTACATTTACAAGGGAGAATCACATGCAGCATGCAGGACCAATGATTCTGTAACTAACTTGGGAGGGACTGGAGAGCATTATGCTAAATGAACCAATTCAGTCTCACGAGGATAGCTAAGACCATTATTGTGGAACATGTATGAGGATCCAACACTTGGAGGAGCAAAGTGGTGTGGAAGGGCAGGGGTGGTATGAGGGGGAGGTTAATCATGTTGTTGTTGGTGTGTGCTGTCAAGTCGCTTGTGACTCATAGCAACCCTATGTAAAACAGCAATAAACCCTTCTCTACCCTGTGCCAATTGCACTGCCTCTGATACACCCAGCCCAATTACACCAGTCACCGAATCAATCCACCTCACAGAGGGTCTTGCCCTCCTGCGCCATCCCTCCACCCTCCCAAGCATGATGTCCCTCTCCAAGACCTGTCCCTCCTTACAACATGTCCAAAGTATGTCAGACAAAGCCCCAGAATCCTTGCCTCCAAGGAGGAGCCTGGCTTAACCCTCTCCAGGATGAATCTATTTGTTTTCTTGTCATTCCATGGTATATTCAGTACTCTTCTCCAACACCACAGCTCAAATGCATCAATTCTTCTTCTATCCTCCTTAGTCATTGTCCAACTCTCTGACGCATAACAAGAGATTGCAAAGATCATGGCATGATGATCAGACACACCTTAGTCTCCAGAGTGACACCATTGCTCTTCAGTACCTTGGTGAGGTCCCTAACAGCAGACTTTCCAATCGCAATACGATTTTTTTATTTCCTGGCTGCTGGTGTCGAGAGTGTTGACCATGGAACCAAGCAAACTGAAGTTGTTCACAATTGTAATCTCTTCACCATCCATCCTGATGCTGCCTATTGGTCCAGTGGTGAGAATCTTTGTCTTCTTGACATTGAGCCTCAGTCCATACTGAAGGCTGCAGTCCTTGACCCTCTGCAGCAAGTGCATCAGATCTTTCACAGTTTCAGCGAGCAGGGTGTATCATCTGCATAGTGCAGAATGTTAATCGATCTTCCACCAATCATAGGGTCACTCAATCTAATGGGTGGAGGGTGGGGTGGGTAAAGAACATGGAAAATATCCAGTGTAAAAAAAATAATGTATATGAACTTTATAAGTAAACCAGTATAAAATAAAAATTTTATTTTTAAAAAAGAAGCTAGTAGTTCAAATACACCTGTGGCTTCTTGGTTGAAAGATAGGCAATCTTCCACTGTGAAGATTTATAGCTTGGAAGCTTCTTGTAGGGTCACTATGCGTTGAAATCAACTCAATAGCAGTGAATGAGCAATAACTCCATGCCCTGCAGTTCACCCATTTAAAGCGCACAAATCAATGACATTTTATATGTTCACCAAAGTATGCAGTCATAACTACAATGAATTTCAAAGGAGTTTCATTATCAAAGAAAACTCCACACACCTTAACCATCACAAGCAATCACCCCATCTCCTGCTACCCTAAACAACCATTCACCTCTCTTTAATTTTTTCTTTTCTTGGTGAAAATAGATTTTCTTTTCTGTGATGATCATTTTTAATTATTTTAAATTTTTGTAGTTTGTTTTAATTTTAATTGGTTTGTACACAATCATTTATGTAGTGTTTTATTCCCATATATTGTGGGGTTTTTTCTTTTTATATTAATTTGCATATAAAATTCTTAATTTTTGTGATTCAGTCATATGCATTGCATTTCACGCATTCCTTCATTCACATTGACATTTCATACAATCATTCCCCTACATTTTATACATGTTTTATAATATTAATCACCTATGCCCACTATTACCCTGTCTTTTCAGGTCCCCACTGGATCTTTCCTAATTCCTTCACACCCTCCCTCTGCCTACCAACTATGTGACCCCATGATTCACACCCCTCTAAGACCCTCTGCCTTTCCCCTTCCCCCTTTGGACTTTTTTACACACCTTGCTAGTTATCTTTCTGTTTTCACAATAATTATCCTATGCTATGTTTGTCCTTATGACACTGAGTTGCTTCACTCAGCATAATGCTCTCCAGCCTCTCCCATGTTATGTAGTATTTTTTTTTAATTATTGCTCCTGAGTGCTGCAAAGTATTCCAACATACGAATGTACCACAATTTCTCAATTCATTCGTTTGTTGATGGACATTTGGGCTATTTCCATTTTCTTGCTATTGTGAATAATGCTGCTTTGAACATTTGTATACAAATCTCTGTGTCTCAGTTAAAATTTTCCTTGGGGTATATTCCTACTAGTGGAATAGTTGGATCATATGGGGTTTCTATGTTCAGCTTTTTGAAGAAATGCCGAACTGCCTTCCAGATTGGTGGTACCATTTTACAATCTCACCAGCAGTGTTCCAATCTCTCCACGTCTTCTCCAGAGATGCCTTTATTCTTTAGCTTTTAAAGATTTGACACATGTTGCCAAATTCTGCAGTCTCTGCTAGTGTTTTAGAAAAGCAATGTACATTCATACCGACTCCTTGCAGAAGATAAGGGGGAGCTAGTATTACACTTACACTCTGGGAACCTAATGGTCTCAAAACATTGCACCACTAGATTCTGTCTTCTGGCTTTGCTAAGAGATATGCTGGATGAAAAGACACAGGTCTGCCTTCAAATAAAGTGGACCAGGATACCACAATAAATAAGCATAATTGCTCCTGTAGGAATGTTTCCCACCTTCAGGGTCTCCTCTGCATTCCACTTTGCATTTTCATAATGTTGGTAGTGGTGGTGTTGTTATGTCCCATCAAGTCACTTTTGACTTATAGTGACCCTATGTACAGCAGCTCTGAGCCCTGCTTTATCTAGAGCCAACCTCGTTGTTTACAACACAAGCAGGAGTGACACCCACTTCCTAAATAACATGCCTCCGGAAGCTCTATGAACATTGATAAATGTAATGGTTGTAGAGGGGCTTCAGGGCCTTTTGTTCATGGGGTCGCTATGAGTTGTGTTCGACCCAAAGATAATCAACAACAACACTACCCCCATTATTGTGAATAATGTAGCAATAAACATAGGTGCACATACATCTTTTTGAGTCATGGCTCAATTATATTCCCAGTAGTGAAATTTCTGGGTCAAATGGTATGTATAGACTTTTTAATAAAGCACCAGATTGCCTTCCATAATGGCTTTTCCATTTTATATTCCCACTACCAGTGAATAAGGGTTCCAACCTCTCCACAACTTCACCAGAATTTGTTGTTTGACATTTACAAGTTGTAAATGGTTGTTTCTAAGTTGTCATTGTTGTTATATGCTGTAGAGTCCTTTGCCCTATATACAACATCTCTCAACCCTGCCCTATGCTGTGCCAAACTCATTGTCTCTGACACAGTCACCCCTATTACCCCACTCACTGAGTCAATCCATCTTATCCAGCGTCTTCCACTCTTGAGCTATTCTTCTACCCTCCAGTGTATGATGTCCCTCTCCAAGGACTGGTCCCTCCTTGCAACATGTCCAAAGTATGTCAGGCAGAGTTTCCAAATCCTTGCTTTAATGAACAGACTAGATTTACCCTCTCCAGGATGTCCTAGCAGTCCATGGTATAGTCAATAATGTTCTCTAGCACCGTAACTCATAGGCATCGATTCTCCTTCTATCATCCCTATTGTCCAGCTTTCTGATGCACAGCAAGTAATTGCAAAGACCATGGTCTGGATCAGGCAAACCTTACTCTCCAGACTGACATTGTTGCTCTTCAGAACTCTGGCAAGATTCTTGACAGCAAATTTTTCCAATGCAATTAATCTTTTTATTTCCTGGTTTCTGGCTGGTACCAGGAGTATTGATTGTGGATTTAAGCAAGCCAAATCTCAATCTTTTTACTGTCCATCAAAATGCTGCCAATTGCCCCAGTGGTAAAAATCTTTGTTTTCCTGATGCTGAGCTTCAATCCATATTGAAGGCTGCAGTCCTTGATCTTCTGCAGCAAATGCCTCAGGTCCTCCTTAGTTTTGGCAAGGACGGTTACGTCATCTGCATTACACAATCCTCCAAACTTGGTGCCACATTCCTCCTCATATAGTCCAGCCTACCTGATGACCTGTTCTGCAGATAAATTGAAAAGATATGGAGAATGCATCCCTGGCATACTCTTTTCTCTTTTTGAACCATGCAGTGTTTTTTTGCTCTGTTTTGATGGTTGCATCCTGGTCCGAGTATAGGTTCCACAAAGGTACAGTTAAGTGTTCTGGGATTTCCATTCTTCTCAGAGTTAGCCACAGTTTGTTGTGATCCGCAGTCAAATGCCTTTGCATAGTCAATGAAACACAGATAGGCATTCCTCTGTACTCAGCCAAGGTTCCGTCTAAATTAGCTGTAATATCCCTAGTACCACAATCTCTTCTAAACCCAGCCTGCACATCTCGCAGTTCTCTGTTGATGGGCTGTTCGAGTCATTATTGGATCATTGTCAGCAGGATCTTGCTTGCATGTGATGTTAATGATATTTTTTTATAATTTTCACACTCTGTTGGGTCTCCTTTTTTGGAATGGGAACAAATATGACTCCCCCACGCAGTTGGCCAGGTAGTTTTCCTCCAGATGTCTTGGCACAACTTAGTGAGCACATGAAGGGCAGCATCTGTTTGCTTGGTATGCTGTCAATTTCTGGAGATTTTATTTTTTTCAATTCCTTCATAGCATCTTGAACTTCCTCCTTTATCACCGTAGGCTCTCGATCATACATTGTTACATTAAATTTTTCTGTGTCTGCCAATTCCTTTGGTACAGTGACTCTGTATACTTCTTCAATCTTCTTTTAATGCTTCCTGAATTCTTTTTTTCTCTTCTTTCTGCCAAGTGTTCATTTAATCTGGGGTGGAAGTGGGAGCAGCAGGGGCAGGGGGATCAGTCCAAGGAAATGATGTCTGGTATGACGTCGAAGATGGATGCTGTGTCCATATTGCTCCGGTTCATGGCCGTGTGGCTATGGCTCTCCCGCAGGCTGTTGGAGGACACAAGGCTGCTGTTGCTGCCACTACTGCTTCCATTGGTTGTTGGCAGAGAAGTATTGCCTCCTGCACTTAACTGATCGAGAAACGTCTGTGGGAAGGTATGGGGGTGGGGGTGGGGGGAAGTGGGACAAATGTAAGAGGTCTTGATCATCTGAAACTGCTGCTGCTGCCACGGCAAGAAGAGAAGTGTTGTAATGCTGATTGTCCCCTGATAAGAAAGGAAAGAAATATAATCCTTGTAAGTCATAAGACAGGGTGTCATGTGGAAAGGATGCCTGTAGTCTTGGATAAGGGATGTGTTAATGTAGCTTGTGTCTACAGCAGGGAGGCTTGGGGTGTGAGACACTGGAGACGCTTGATGTGGAAGACTTAAAATGCTTTTATTATTAAGTGATGATGTAGGAGACAGAACGACAGGTCCTCTTTGCAGAAGGCTCTTCCTCCTCTTCGTCAGATGTACTGTCTATGGTCAGGTCAATCACTTCTACTTTCTTGTTTTTACTTGAGGACTGGTGGTGGTGACTACTTGATGCTCCAATGTGGAGCTCAAGCATTCATCAATTCCATTATAAGAAGCAGAAACTTCCTGGACTTCCTTTTTTGATCTCATAGGTGCCCAAGAGCCATCTTCCTTAAACTGAATCTCATCACAGTCTGTACAGTATTTTAAAATTTCCATAAATAATCCATCAATAATCAGATCTTCATATGGAGCCTTCTTATCACAGACAGGGGAAACCCAAGTTGGTTTTTTCTCATGCATCTGAATATAAAGAGTTTCATCAAAACACTGCAGATGAGAACATGTAAAGGCCGTCAGTCACGTTTTACCAAGTGGACAGATAGAGAAACCCTTAGGCTGGTTGTAGCTATTTCACTGTCTGGATCTGCAGTCAATTTCTCTTTAATTAAAGCTCTAGAGTGATCCAGATTCCTTATTTCCTTTGCTCGTAATCTCTGAAGAAAAACTGTTGAGGACAACTGTTTTACAAGATATACAGCCTTGAATAGTTCCTTCCAATTTCTGCAGTCCAAGAAACAATAATGTTTGGTACTGTTGTGGACAATAGGACAAATGAGGTGATATTAATTGGTCGTCTGAGTCGCTTTGGTTCCACACCATTTTTAGTAGGTGGAAGATAACCTGGAAGGCTGCAAGGCTTTGTATTCACTTTCACACAAAGATTGGGTGGAAAGTGATCTTCTTGTGGACAACTTCTTGTGGCAAAACCTTAACTGGACCTTGAAGTCATATTTGGTCCCAGAAATATCTACGGAACTACTGATTTGCTGCACTTGTTGTGATGTCAATGCAAATGCAAACAGGTTTCTCGAAAGCGCTAACTGTTGTCTGATGCTAGACTTGTAGAACTTGTAGGTTCATCCAGTAAATCATAAAATGGTAAATTTTGACGTTTTATGTCCGGATGGACTGGGTGAAGAGCTGATGTAAGATGTGGGAGTTCCAGTTCATGTTTAAGTCCCAGAAGAGAAACAGGGAGTAACGGTGATGATGCAGTATGACCACCATAAGTGAGTTGTGGAATGGTAGATGGAGACAAAGTTGCCGGCATAGAACTTGAATGTATGTTGGGGACGGACAAGTCTGTGGGCATCATGATTTTCTGGGGGAACCTCCACCTGTACAGTTCTTTAATTTTCATTTGTACAGCAGGACTGCAGCCAGCCTTTAGTAAATGCAGGGCTTTTGTGAGAAGTTCGTGTTTACGTCCGTACTTGTTTCTCCCAGTGTAGTCCAAGAGTACTTGGCGTTCAGACACTCTAAGGCTCATAACCATTTGTTTTAGTTCCTCACTGTCCGCCATCTTGGGTCTTCCTGGATTATTTAATATTCTGTCAAAAGCATCCTTAAATATTGCAACTTGAGCATTGACTTTGTTCTCCAATTATTTCAGCTTAAGAAATGCTGAGTGAGTTAGGCCCCTTTAATTGTTCTGACTCCAGCTCTTTACATATTTCATTATAATATTTGCTTGTCTTCCAACACTGCCCTTTGAAATCTTCTATTTAGTTCTTTAACTTCTTTATTTTTTCCCTTTGTTTGATTTTTTGGCTGTGCACTTACTGCAGAGGGTCAAGGACTGCAGCCTTCAATATGGACTGAGGCTCAATGTCAAGAAGACAAAAATTCTCACCACTGGGCCAATCGGTAGCATTAGGATAGATGGTGAAGAGATTGAGATTGTTCACAGCTTCAGTTTGCTCGGCTCCACGGTCAACACTCTTGGCACCAGTAGCCAGGAAATAAAAA
>NW_006399922.1:6030794-6031581 GCF_000299155.1 Elephantulus edwardii | reverse complement strand
TCGTTGATAGTCTTAATCCTTTCTCCATCTATCATAATCTTCTATTTCCTCCTTTTTGTCTCTGGTTGTTGGTGCATATATTTGAATAATAGTGGTATTCACTGGACTTCCTTTCTTGTGTTTGGATATTAACCTGTCACTTACAAAATTGTATTTCAAGATGAATCTAGAAATGACTTTTTTGACTATGAAATCAACCCCATGTTTTCTCCCTTTTCATCTCTGGCATACGATTGTCTGATTCAAATCGTCCCATGCCAATCCATCTCATATCACAAGTACCTAGTATGTCAATATTTATGTGTTCCATTTCTTTCTTTAAAATGTCCAATTTTCCTACTTTCATACTTCTCACATTCCATGTTCTGTTCATTAATATCTGCTTACAATTGTTTATCCTCCTCTTTCATGTTTGAGGGCTCAGCCTCAGTTGCTATATATGCTAGTCTACTCTATGTGTGCTCATTTATACATAGGGTTTTTGAAGGTCTGTTATTTTGGAAGTGGATGGCTAATCTTTCCTCCTAGTCTGTCTTAATTTGAATGCTCAACTTTAGAACAGTGTCTGATAGACACGCATTTTACAGAAAGAATCAGATGCAGGACATTTCCCAATTATAGAAGTAATTATAGAAGTAAGCAATTATAGAAGTAAGCAATAGCTTCCCTGTCCTTGGCACATGTGTCTTTTTTTCATTAAATTTTATTAGTTTTAATGAACATTTACAGAGATTTTGGGTTTTCATTCATTCATTGTTGCACTGTTTTCTCCACCCTCCTCCCCAGT
>NW_006399922.1:6023447-6030569 GCF_000299155.1 Elephantulus edwardii | reverse complement strand
TATATATTTGAATAATAGTGGTATTCACTGGACTTCCTTTCTTGTATTATGGAGATTGATTTTGGAATTTAGATGCACTGTTATCAATTGTGCTTAGCCGTACATGTTCATGTCCTTGAAGATGTATCATGGAAGTGTTGCAGCCTAGAAGATACAAATTTAACTAACAAGTTAAAAGTGCATGAGTCAAAAATCGAAAAGCAATAATATTCTGGGCACATGTGTCTTGATCCATCCTTTTCCCAGCTCCACCAGAATCCCTTCCATTTCCCCTTTCAACACCTCCCTCCTCCTATCCAACCCTTGATATAATGGCTTAGGTCTCACACCTTCTGTGCTTCTGTAGTGCCTAACATCTCTTGCTGCTGGTGGTCTCTTATGCTGCAGCCAGTCTTTCTTGGGTTGAGGAGTCTCTAAGTCCGAATTCTAGGTACTAGTTTTAGGGAAAGGTTTGCATCTCAGATGGTTTTAAGGGAAAGTCTTTGCCTTGAGCTTCTGCTCCAGGATTGACTTCTTTTGATTTAGTGCCTTTTTTCCATTTGCAGCACACTGCTATCACAGTAGGATAATTTTCCAGGAGAGGGTGATGTGTCCTCTAGGTCGGGTATGTAAGTGTCATTATCTGAGGTCACCTAACAACATCTGTTTGGCTTAAAAATGATTTTTTGTGTTGAGGAGTATTTTTGTTTAAGATTTAAAGAGGAGCATTAGCTCTTGATACTTGATATACTTACCTATTGGTTTTACTCTTAATATTTAATCATTCATGTATTGAAAATCTTCTACCTGCCAAGCATGAATGCCACTTAGAGATGGCCTTCAAGCAACTCACAATTTGGAGATGTATGTCAGCACTGTGGCTTCTTCTTGTTATTTTTAAGTGCCATCGAGTCAAGTACGACTCTTAGTGATCCTAACCTTGTCCTATCCCATGTTATCCTCATAATCACTGATACATTCAAGCCCGTTGCTGCAGTTATCATGTAAATCTACTTGATTTAGAGTCTTCTTCTCTTTCACTGACCCTCTACCTTCCTAAGCATGATATCCTCTTCCAAGGAATACCCTCCCCTAGCAAGGTGTCAAAACTATGTGAGACAAAACTTCATTATCTTTGCCTCAAAAGGAGCACTCAGCTGCACTCTCTTCTAGACATATCTATGTGTGTGTGTGGGAGGGCAGGGGGGGTTGACAGTCCACGAGATATTCAGCATGTTTCTCCAATACCACAGATCAAAGGCAGTTCTTCTCTGTCATTCTTAGTCACTGTCTAGGTCTCAGATGCATAGCAAGTGACTGAAAAGACCATGCCTGAATCAGGTGCATTGTAGTCTTCAAACTAACCTAATCATTCCTCAATAATTTGAAGAGATCCCTGACTACAAACTTTCTCAGTGCAATATGTTTCCTGATCTCTTACAGCTGATACTAAGTGGATCCAAGTAAGATTAGGTCGTTGATAGTCTTAATCCTTTCTCCATCTATCATGATGTTACCTATTGGTCCAGTGGTGAAGATTTCTGTTTTCTTGACACTAAGAGGCAGTCCATATTGAAGGCTGCAATGTTCAACCTTCTGCAGTAGGTACTTTAAGTCCTCCTCACGTTCAGTAAGCAAGGCTGTGCCATCTGCATAAGGAAGGTTATTGATGAGTCTTCTTCCCAGACTTTTAGAATTGGCCGACATGGAAATATTTTAGTGCTGATCAAGAGCCACTGATAATTAATATGATGACGAGCCAATGGTAATGAAGGAAGAAATTCAAGTTGCACTTAAGGCATAGGCAAAAATTAAAGCTTCATGAATTGATGAGATACCAATTGACATGTTTCATAGCACAGAGGCAGTCCTGGATATGTTCACCAGTCTATGTCAGGAAATGCGCTGTAACTTAATGAAGTCTAATTTGGCCCTTGCTGGCTATTAAGTCCATATACTAATACAGACTTATTGTTAGGGTTTTTCATCTCTCGTGGCAGTCTAAAGGAGGGGGGAATGCTCTCAGGCAAGTAAAAATAAAAAGGTATTGCCCTAGACTGGCTTATAGCTGGCTAATACAGGGCAATGGTGAGGTACAGCATAAAGTATCCCAAACTGAAACTTATCTGGGAAACTCAAATAGCTAATTGTTTTATTAAAAAACAACAACAAACAAACAAAGAATTCTTGAGAAGCTGGTCACTAGGTGTCTTGGTAGTTTCCCCCAAAAATGTCTTCTCTGTTTTCCTTGAGAAAAACTGGAGACAAGTTTCTTTGTATCTCTTTGGGAGCTCCACTATGTAACTCTTTTAGGAACAATAAAATTTTCTGTCTCTCTTTTATTAATTTATTTGTAAGTACTATTTTCTTTAAAAATGTATTACATGCTGATCATCCAAGTACCAAAGTTATCTATGCATGACCAGTTAAGGTGGTCTAGGTAATCATAAAGTGCAAGCCATCCTCCAGAAGACCCCAAAACTGTTTCTCCAAATGAAAAACACAAGTAACTTTGTATCTGATTGTGCTTTAGAGGAAGTGTTCGAGGAAGATCTTGCCAATGTGAAAAGTAAATAAATTTTGAGGCCTGAGGTAGGCTACAAATGTCTTTGAAGTAATAGTCATGGAAGACTATAAGCCTAAGAAAAGATGCAGAATTAAATCTGTTTAGGTCTAAGGATGCCCAAATTTTCAGGTTTAGCATTTCATAAACCCAAGAGAGCACTAGTGGCATAATGGGTAGGGAGTTCTGCTAATCCAAAGGTGGCACCTCTTATGGTTTGAACCCACCAGTGGCTTCTCAGCAGAAAAATGGGCAATCTCCTTCTGAGTTATAGCCTCTGGCCTTGCTGAAGGGCAGCTATGACTTGGCCCTGAGAGTGAGAGAGAAGCCCAAATGAAGGCAGGTTGGCTGTATCTAAATGTGTTTCATTTCAATCTTATTCCTCACAGCATCTCCTTTGTAATGATCTTTTTATGGTGAATTACCTAGTTGATGCCTTGATGCATCTGCTATTTTTTATATAATTTTTTTATCCATTTTAATGAACATTTACAGATATTTTGGATTTCCACTCATTCATTGTTTCATTTTTCTTCCTGTCCCACCCCTCCCAGTTCACTCTTCTCTTTGAAAAGTAAAAGAAAAATAACTCCATTGATATACAATGCCACCCACCCCGAGTACGCTCCACTGTGCAACCTTCATTGCATCTGTTATTTTTTAAAAATATTTATTCTTAGGGAGCTCTGGTGACCTAGCAGTAAGAAGCTACACTGCAATCCCAGAGGTGAGCAGTTGAAATCACCAGATGCTCTGCTGGAGAACGAGGGACAATCTCCTCTTGTACCAGTCAGATCTGATTTGACAGTACAGGCACAAAAAAAATAATAATTTTTTAAAAAAATTTATTCTTTTTTAAATCGTTGCACATTTTCTTACCTCCCCACCCCAACCCATCCTGCAATGCAATCCTTCTTCTAGATTGTTATCATATATATAATGCCTAATCATATATTCCTTTCATACAGTAATTTCCCCTCATTTGTTCTAATGCAGTGTTCATTATCCACTCTTTTCCAATGTTCTCCCCAACCCCCTAATTTCTGTCCTATTTTATAATAGCAGTGTTATGCACTGATAACAGTGTTATCCTTTTTTGATTGAGATATTTCACTCAGTATAAGGTCCTCCATACTCCCTCATGTTATGTAATGTTTCACGAATTCATTGTTTTTCAATGCTATTTAATATTTCATTATGTGGAATAAATGTGCCATAGTTTTTCTACCAATTGTTGATGGGCACTTGAGATGCTTCCATCTTTTTGCTATTGTGAATAATGCAGCGATAAATATGGGAGTACATACAATTTTTTTGAGTCATGGTTCCAGTTTCTTTAGGGTATATTCCCAGTAGTGGAATTAGTGGGTCAAATTATGTCTATTTCCAACTTTTTGAGAAAGCACGAAATCGCCTTCCATAGTGGCTTTTCCATTTTGTATTCTCACCAGCAATGTATAAGAGTTCCAACCTCTCCACAATTTCAACAGCATTTGTTGTTTGGCATTTGCTATTTGTAAATGGTGATTTCTAAGTTGTTGTTGTTGTTGTTGTTGTTATGTGCTATCGAGTCCTTTGCTCTAGGTATAACAGCTCTGAACCTTGCCCTATACTGTGCCAAACTCATCATCTCTGACACACCCATCCCTACTACTGCACTCACTGAGTCAATCCATCTCATCCATCTCATCTCTTCCACTTTTGAACTATTCTTCCACACTCCCAAGCATGATGTCCCACTCCAAGAACTGGTCCCTCCTTGCAATATGCCAGATTATTTCAGACAGAGCTTCAGAATCCTTGCCTCACTGAGCAGCCTAGATTCACCCTCTCCAGGATGGACCCATTTGTTCACCTAGTCCATGGTATATTCAACACTCTTCTCCAGCACCACAACTCAAAAGCATCAATTCTCCTTCTATCAGCCCTAGTCATTGTCCAGCTTTCTTATATTTCTAAGTAGGAAACAATATAAAGACCGGTACTTGCATTTTCTTTTCCACCCTAAAGACTATTCTTGCCTGCATCTCAGGTAAGCTGATAACTGGTGTCAGTTATACAGGAGGGAAAGAAAAACATGAGCCTTTCCATTGGGCAATTCTTAGACAAAGAAATCCATTCACAGAAGGATGGCAAATATAAAATTCTGCCTTCAAATTCTCCTGCTTTCATGCAAGAAGCAATATTTCTCTGCAAAAAAAACCATTGCATCAATAATTGCAAGGTCTTCATGAACCTAGAGTTTACCTTTTGAGTAATATAAATCCAAAATATACTCTTTTCTTATCAATAATAAAAAATTTTTAAATTACTTTTAAATGTCATTGCAGCAGTAACTTACAAGTTCAACATCTACAGTCCTGAGGATTATCCCAAGAATTTCTTGGAGTTCATCCCAAGGCATGGGACAGCAAGTCTGCAGAGACATTATTTGTGTCCCACTCTTATGAGTAATTGGAAGCAAGAGTGTCATCCACTTCCTAAACAGCATGTCTCTGGAAACCCTATGAACTTTGATAAATGTCAATAGTTGTAGAGGGGCATCTGGCCTTTTGTTCATAGTGTCGCTATAAGTCATGCTCGACTTGACAGCAATCAACAACAACAATTTATGAGTAAGAGGTACATTTTGCAGTCCTGTTTACACTTGTTGAATGGGTTCCTCCTCTCCGTTTTCACCCCATGTTCATTCTCCCCTTCTCTTGCACCATCTTCTAATAGCACATTTTTCTACCCTTAATACCCCCCTAAGGACAGTTATCCAGTGAACACAGACCCAGGGTAACTTATAATAGTGAAGTCAAATCCTTATGTTTTTCCCTGCAGTAGGGCAACACTTTTCATCTCTTATTTTCCCTCAACAAATGGAAAATGTCATTCAGGGAACCCCAGGTGTTTTGAAGATGAAAAGAAAGGTAGGGGAGCAGGCTCAGTGCCTATTAACCACAGAGAGAATCTGGTTTGCTTCAAGAAATAGTAAGAAAAGGCAAGGAAGAGACAATGACATTTAATTAGTCCCTGTGTATAAAGGGTGAGGTTACTGGCTCCGGATGTGCAGCATTGTCTTGACTCCAGATGGAAGCTGTCTTCTGTAAGGGGAAAATGAGGCATGTGTTTCTGTCATATGCATCATTTCCTCCCTTTCCTGAAGCATGCAGGGGTGCTAAGATGGCATCTGCCCCTGTCTGGGTTGCCTCTGTCTTGGTGCCTTTGCTTTAATTTAAACAAAGGAGGTCTGATTTAGGAATAATCTTAGGTCCTCCTCATCCAGATGAGAGCCATTCTACTTCCTTCTAGATGTTCCCCCAGAATTCTTTCCCTCAGGGTCAGGCTGTACCACCCTCCAATCGTATCCACTAGGATCATCTTCAGTTTCCAAGTGTCATTTCCTAGGTCAGACCAAAGCCCCAGGGATGTATCTACACAACCCAGGAAATAAGCAGCCGCCTCATGCCTGTCATAAGGTAAAGCAGAAGCAAGGAAGCAGAAAAGCTACTGAATTAAAACCAAAGGTTACCTACTTACACTCTTGGACAGCTGGTAACTTGGCACAACCTGGAACACACTTAAATTACTTTCTTCCTGGACTGTAGGGAGCTGAATCCCTCTCCACAAAGGCCAGTGCCTCTCAATCTGGTGGGGGTGTGTACTGGAGCAGGAGTGTGGCCTTCTGCCTCCCCCGGAAGTCAAGGTACCAGGCCTTGGATGGCCTATCTAGAGTAAACGCTACTTCACACATAAATAACCTGCCACATCTGGTCATTTTGGTTTTATGGTGTCTAAGCGACTGAGTAATTTGTAGATGGCGACCTCGTTAACCAGCAGACCAGGATCTCCAAGAATTGCAGGGTCCAAGACTCTGTTGGGGGCAGAGGAGGGACACCCAGGTTCAAGTCAGAGGGGCTAAGACTGGAGAAAACCTTCCCTTTGGGAAAGGGATGAGCAGGTAGAAGCCCTCCCTGACTCCAGCAGCTGGCCATTGGCAGTTAAAAGAACCATCGGAGCCCAAGTGTGTTTGCGCTCATACCCAATTTATTATCACTGAACATATGGCCAATATTTTGACTCACGTCAGTCGGACAAGGAAAACAAACAGAGCGCGAAGCGAAGAGAGGCCCCTGAGCCCGCCAAGGTTTCACAGTGGTCTTGCGGACGGGAGAGACAACGCTTGCGGCCCGCTTCGCGCCCCGCGCCACAGCACCCGCACCCCACAGCTCTTTGGAGTGAGCGGAGGGACCCGCGCGCCCCCCGGCTCAGGTGAGCTGTCTTGTGAGCTGGGTTACTGTAGACACGGGAGAGGGAACAAGGGCCTGCAGCCGAGAGCTTATGAGCCAGGCGTGTACATGGTCCTCCGTCCGGACCAATCGAGGATCTGAGACCGTCAGCGACAGGGGCGTGCTCCAGGTCCCGGACCCACGGGAACACCCTTCAGAGGCCCCACTTCGCCTGCCCCGGGTCCCTGGTTGGGTGGGAGAGGCAGGGTAGAACCTGCCTGCTCATTGCTTTTGTCAAAAGTTTTCCTGTCTCGGTGCGGGGGGGCTGCTGCAGGCGCGCAGGTGCTACAGAGGCCCAGAACCCGG
>NW_006399922.1:5985335-6023251 GCF_000299155.1 Elephantulus edwardii | reverse complement strand
ATGCCGCGGGGCTGTCGCTAGCGCTGCGGGCGCGGGAGGCGGAGCGGGCGCCGCGGCACCTCGCCGGCCCCTCCCTGCTGCCTGGTGCTACTCGCCCCTCGAGGCCCGGCCGCAGTCTGGAGGGCGCGCGGCTCACCCACTTCAGCCGGGTGAGTATTCTCCGCCGCGCACAGAGGTTGAGGAGGCTGGTGCGGAGCAGGGACTCGAGGAGGGGTGGGGCAAGAGGACAGGTGGCGGGTCCCGCAGGAAGACAGGGCCCGGCGTGGGGGCAGAAGGGTATGACCTCTTGGGAACCGCTCGAGCACGGAATTTGGGAGGTGGTGTCACCAGGCCTACTGGACAATTCTCCTTTGCCTCTGTAGAGATCGCCAGAGGATCAGAAATGACCGAGTCTGGCTGTCAGGGCGGCAGGGACCCCGACTGTGCTCGGCCCAGCGCTGCCAACTTGAGAAAGCCCCTGGGCGCATCCTCGCTTCTCGGGACATTTGGGATTGTCTGTGGACCTTTGGCGCTGGCTTCGAGAAGTCGTTAGGACACCTCACCTCCGTGCCCGAGGGTGGCGCGGCTCTCGGGTGGGCCCAGACCCTGCCTCCCCAAGGGCCGCGTGCTCGGCGCCCGGGATCTCGCTGCCCGTGGCTGCCGGGAGTGCAGGCAGACTGTCCGTAAGGAGACGTCTGTGCAAATGATTCTGTCACGTGTTAAAAAGTGAATCCCGATAAGAAAGTGCTCTTGGCGCTGCGTTCCTTGAGAAACCGAAATTTCGCCCACTGAAGTCGTCCTTATCAGTGGGAGGTTGGACTTGGTAGGAAACTGTCCCTTAGGCAGAACTGAAAGCGCGTAATCTCCTTGTAACATATTTAATCGCTAGAGCAGTGTGAAGGAATAAAGCGCAGGGCTCGTGGGGCGGGGACGTTTGGCGAGTTGTTCCAAGTAAACCAGTGATAATGGATTGATTGGTTTGGACAGGCTCTCTGGCTCGAGGGGGGCTTAAAGCCGCGTTTGTAAAGAAAATATTGGAGAGAGACTGGTTCAATTATATATCGCGCCCCGAGCCTCATTTCGTGTTCAGTTTAACAACCATGAAAGTTAAAGGGCTTTTCTCGCCTTTTATTTTCTTGCATGCATTTTCAAAGATCTCATTAAAGTACATTTATCAAAGTCTTAACATATGCCCGCAGGGTCTTGTACAATAAGTCTAATTAATAGAAAGAGAAATCCTAATTTCTATTTCATTTATGCCTTCCGGAGATACTTGCTTTAAAAAAAAAAAAAAAAAAGACAGTGTCTGTTTTGCTGGTTCGTGGTTACACAAATGCCGGGTCCTGCTCCTACTGTTAAGTATTCCATGGCCTCCAGGCCTCATCCCAACATGACTTCTTTGCTGGCTTCCAAGGTTGGAGAATTTGGGGGGGTGGGGGGTGGCCTTTCCGAGAAACAGAATTCTGGGCCTGGAAAACAGATTAGCTGCCTTCTAGTGAACTGGAAGGGCAAAATATTTGGCAGACGCACACTCGTTCTTTCCTTCCTAGGGCAATATTAAGAGCAAAGACCACAATAGTGACAAAAAGAGAAGAAAACCCAGATAGCCTTTACTCCTCACTAGTCCCCTCTTTCTGGCCCATTTGTTCAATGCCTGTGGGTGTATCCTGTCGGAGATCAGCCCAGCCATCTTAATTACTCAGACTTGTATTGAACAGTTTAAGACACCCCAACTCTGTTGCCATTGGACAGAAGGATTTGCAAGTTGGCACTGGGTTCCACCTGAGACAGGCCTAACGTTCCGGTTTTTTTGCTCAGGAAACACTCCTGTGTGCGGTGATATGTCCGAGCCACACTTCCGAAATTCCTTTACCTGGGACATCAAAACCAATACCTTGCTGTCAGTCCCTGTTCTCCATCCTTGGACTTTCCAGGCTGATTTAAAGGTGGGTGTGTCTAAAGTGGGCATCTTCGTAACCATACACAGGCGCCAAATTGAGTGATTTTGCCCCTTCCTTGCTGATTTTGAGGACATGACACTCTCAGAGTCTCCAATTCAAGATAAAAAATAAACCTTCCTCTTGTGACAAAACCTTTGTATTTGTACAGTGCGCAAAAAGGTGCAATGCTCTTTGTTTCAGGAGTAAATGAGGACAAATATGTACACCTTGGTGCCTAACCAGACAATAGACTAATTTACTTGAAGGTTTTTATCTAAGATGGGATATGTGGAGCTCAGAGCTCACTTGTGTATGAGGATGGAGTTTCTTTTCAATCTTTTTAAATTCCAAAATAAAGAGGAAAAGAAATAAAGTAAAATAAATTATTCTTTACAAATAAAGGGACAAAACCATATATTTTTAGTTCTTGGAAATGTTTATGTGGGTGAAGAGAACAAGGGGTGCCATCTTGGGCTGTGAAATCTTTGGGCTCCTCAAGGCCTCTCTCACCTTTTAAGCTTTCCCCAATCCCACCCATTGATCTTTTTCTGTCCTAAATGCCCCTGAAGGACATACTAGTCCAGCAAGCTTTTATTAGCCTGAAAAGGGACAAATGTAAGCAGGATAACTTCCAAGAGGTCCTCAAAGCCTGGAGAAGAGGTGGTGTGGAGGTGCTGGCCCCCAGGACACTGACTTCACCTACAGGGATGCACTGAGCAGAGAAGCTCCATACTTGAATTCTGCAAGGTTTTCCCCCACTTTCCCAAGGTACCTCTTTTCTCACTTTGTTTGCTGCCTTTTATAGCTCACACACATACTTAAAGAGGTGGCATAGTCTAGGACACATCAGAAGAGAAACCCACATTTGAGCTACCTGGGAAAGTAAATAGAGCCTTCTTGGAAGGCAACTTGTCCTGGAATGGAGCCACTTAGCCTGTGTATCTTCCCCCTGACCTCTGGGCAATTGTTACCTCCCCAGCACCCTTCCTTCAATCTGTTCTCCAACGAAGCACAGGTCTCTAATGCAAGAGAGAGGTTCTCCCTACTCCATGGGGCCTGTAGCTCCCCAAAGCTGAGAATAAAGACAAAGGTACCAGTGAAGAGATGCATAATGCTGCCACAACAAAAATATTACACAGATCTCAGATCCAGAGCACAAGCTTGCATCCTCCACTCATTTGTGGGGGACGAAGAAAGACCATGAAAGCCCAGTTCAAAGCCCAAAAAGAATTTGACATTGGACAGAGGATATGAACCTGGTTGCAAGATAAGCCCTGGGAAAAAATTACTGAAATATCCCAAACTGAGAGGACTAAGATGAGGATTAGTAAAGCTGCAACTGTGCAAGTAAACACTGATCCTTTTCTAACCTGACAGCAAGCATGCAGGTTTGGGGACAAGCAGGGTCTTAATAGCCTGCAGAATTAAGAAAGCTCAATTCACAGCGAGGGTGCCAGAGAGTGCATTTGGCACCTAGCCCCCTAGCTCTTCCATCCCCCAAGATCAGGGTGACTTGGAGGCATCTTCTGGGTACTGCACTTGTATCCCACCATGAGCTGAACCTGCACTAGCTTCCAGACATCCTCTGATGCTCCTCAGGGACTTGTACTTCACCATCTTCCTCTAACTAGCCCATTTTCATCCCCTCAGTTGCGGGCTTCCCAACACATTTTCAGTTGCAAATTTCAGCACTTTGGACGACGGAACCAAAAGGATGGCAAAGCTAAGGAGACCCCAGAGGTCCACTGAGAGATGCTGAGCTAGGGAGAAGGCCAGACCAAGGCTCCCTTCAACCCTCTCCCTGCCCCAGTACAGAGCTGGAAAAGTGAGGGCTCCGAAGGGGCTTGTGTTGCTCAGCAGGTGCTCAGAGGCACTATTTGAGCTGAGGTGAGGAGGGGTTTCTGCCAGTTGAGACCAAAGGTCAGGGGCTGATGTAACCCCACCTTTGTAGACTGAGCTGAACCTCTCCTCAACAAATCTGTTAGCAACACCCTCTCAAAGGAAAACAACTTATTTTCTGTGGTGGTGGGAACCTCATGGGCTTCCTTCCAGGAGTGAAAGGGAAGTATGGGCATGGCAATCAGGGTCTGGGAAGAAAAGCCCTCTGTGCTTGGAGAAAAGGGGGGAAAAAACTGGAAATCGTGACTCCACAGTGAGGAAGGCTTTCTGGGGCTGTCTAGAAGGCAGCCTTTCCCTTTGGGGAACCCTGTGAATATTGGAAAGGAAATATTTCTTTCCAGAGAACTCCTTTATCACTGGACCCAAGAACTGACTTGGCTCAAACAGAGCCCATTCAGGCCGCATCCCTAGGACTTGCCCTGGTCTCAAGTAATAACTGTCCCTACCCCTAGACAGAAGGATAAGAGAAAGGACCCCACAAAGGGGTCTTTTCTGCAACACTTAAAGGAAAAAATTTTCTATTTAGTAGCTAGATACCAATAGTCCGCACAGGTTCGTCTTCTATTCCTGTCCCTGCCAAACGGAGCATTTCCAATTTCTGACAGGCAGGGCCTTCAGCGTGAGAGGGGGAGCGACTGAGAAAGACAGGAAAGAGAGAGGAAGGGACTGAAAAGTAATGGGTTCGAATAACGACTCAAGTTTCCAATTCTTTCAGAGGAAGGGGGGAAGGGTAGGGAGAAAAGAGAAAATAAAAAAGTAGGAGGAAAAAGAGGAATGGGGAATGCTGACATGAAGGAGTTTCCTTAATATTGTGGACGGATTCAGAAATGAATGAAGAGATAGTCCATTGAAAAGGGTTGAATGCCATGACAACTAGGAACAACCTTAGATTTATTCCAAACAGTTAGGACACATTGAAAGAGAGCGTCAATCATGCATTATTTCACCACTGAAATAAATGCAAAAACCGAGCTGGGACAAAGGCTTCCAACGGGAGCGGGACATTTGTCTACATTTCGCTCATTGTCCGCAGCTTAGCAATCGGTTTGTATTTGTGTTTGCCCGGGTCCGACCACCCAGGACGCGCCGCCGAGGGGCTCACTCTAACCTGAGCCATTGTCACCCACGTCACATACTGGGGGTGAGGGAGGCAGCGAGAGCTGCAGCAAGTCGCCGAGCAGCTCGGGAAGTATCCTCACCGGGCACAAGCAGCCTGGGCTATGACCGCAGCTGCGTGCGAGGACGGAGCGCCCTGTGCTCCCCTTGCAGGGCACGGGGCAGCCGGGTCATGGGGAGGGGCGGAGTGGGTGACCAGACCCCACAGGCGACCGCCTCAGTCCTCCCTGCTCCCGCAGAGAGTCTGTGCCTCAGCCAGCACCAGGTAGCAACTTCCCCGTGGAAAATCTGAAAAAGCAGGCGGGAAGCACGGTCCTGCAGACTAGTCCTCTGGGCGCAAGCTTGCTTCTCCACCTGAGAGAAGATGGTTCCAAGCTTCACCCAGGCCGGGAAACAGGGGCGAGTCCTCTGTCGGTGCTCCCGGAGCGTCCAAAAGGAGCCAAAATGAAGGGCCTCGAGTGGGAGAGGAAAGCTCGTCTGTACGCTCGGCCGTGTTCTTTCTCCCTCTCATCTTTAAGCAACTTTTGGGGTCCTGCCACTCTTCCCTTTTAATGGAGAGCAGGAGGGTCGCACGGGGGCAGCAGTCCCCTCCCGCGGACCACAGGCCGCCTGGCTGGAAACCCGCGCGCAGATCCGGTGGCGGCACTGGGTCCCCGGACTCCAAAGTCGAGCACCCCCTTTCCCAGCCTTCGACCAGCCTCGCCAAGCGGAAAGTGAGCTTCGCGTCCGCCTCCGCTGGGGAGAAGTCCAGAGGAGGTGGGAGGAGTTGTTCAAGTAGTGATTTGTGGGGGAATGGGCAGCTGGCGAGGGGGGGGCACCGGTGGGGGCGGCCACAGAACACCTAGGGAAACTCCGGGGCAGACGAAGCCCAGCCTTTGCTGGATCCCAGGCTCTTGCAGCGCTAACCAGAATCAATTACTTCCCTTGTCATTCCTAGTGCTCATCCTTAAGCCTCAACCAAAATATTGACCTAGGAGGCTTACAGAAGTTGGGCTCTTGCCATTTGAACCGGATCTTGTTTACGGAACCACCAGTGATGGGAAGGAGAGATTTCCGCGACTCAGCCTTCGCCCCCTCCCCCTTTCCAAAAGCGCCACAAATCGTCAATTTTCCGGCTTCCTGGGGGCGGGGAGGTGGGACTGGGGGAATGTTGAGGAGGATTTTTCCTCCTCCTGGTTCCGGTGCCCCCGCCACCGCCTTTTTAAAGATTCAATTTGGCTCTTTCTAGTAGGTGGACAGTCAAGCGACGCGGTGGTCCTTTGTATGTAAATACTGGGTTTGGGGTGGGGTTTGTTTTTTTGGTGTGTGTGTTTGTATTTTTTTAAAGGCTTGTGTCGTCTTTGCAATTAATTGACACGTTACACCTCTGATCTTGCTCTGGAGGGCCGCTGGCTGGGAGCACGGAACTACCCCAAACCCACAATTTCACATCTGCAAATACTGTCTTCATCCACTTGACTCCCAAGACCCGCCCACACGTGCCCAACCTTTGCGTTTTTAATATCTTCTACCCTTCCCCCCCCCACCTTCTCTCCCTCTCTGGTTCTCCCTCCCTCTCTCTCCTTCCCTCCCCCCCTTTCTCTTTCCCCCTCGCCCCCCTCCTCCCCAGGTTCGTGAGTGGAGCCCAGCCTTATATGGACTGATCGCTCGGGCAATGGCCCATTTTTTCCTCGCCACCAGCCGCCACCGCGCACGGAGCGGCCGCTGGAGCCCGCGCTGACGCCGCCTTGGCAGCCCTCCTGGAGTTACAGCCAACTCCCCGCCGCGCTCCGCTCAGGCCTCAGGCCGGGACCTCCGGCGGCCAAAGAAGATAGAAGCACTGAACTGGGCTTTATTTCCCCCCGCCCCTCCCCACCCCCGCTTATTTATTTTCTGTTTTTGTTTGTTTGTTTTACAAATAATAACTACCTTAATAATTAAAGTCCTGCCCCTTAATAAACCCCAGTCTTTCTCTCTTGTCCCACTCCCTTGCCCTCCTGGGCTGGGGAGCGGCACAATTGATCAACTTAAGTTATAACTGTCCAGTATAAATTATGTCGTTGACCAACACAAAGACGGGGTTTTCGGTCAAGGATATTTTAGACCTGCCAGACACCAATGATGAGGAGGGCTCAGTGGCGGAAGGGCCAGAAGAAGAGAGCGAAGGGCCTGAGCCAACCAAAAGGGCTGGGCCGCTGGCGCAGAGCGCCCTGGACGCCGTGCAGAGCCTGCCCCTGAAGCATCCCTTCTACGACAGCAGCGACAACCCTTACACGCGCTGGCTGGCCAGCACCGAGAGCCTCCAGTACTCCCGTAAGTAACGACTTCACCTCTCTGCCGCCTCCCCTCCTGTGGCCCCGGCTGGATGCTGGAATGAGGAGAAGGGGCCGGTGGAGGATGTGGGAATTCCTCCATTGCAGGCCTCTAGAAAAATTTGAATGCTCTTTGAATTCCCTCTCTTCTCCTAGCCAAGTCCAGGAAGGAGACTTGGTCTCGGATTTTTTTTTTTTCAACGAAAGGAATTAGGAGAAGACGCGTGTCCTGCAGGGCTGTTAGGGCTATTGGCAGGGTCTGGAGGCCCAGCTGCAGGAAGGGGCGCCTGGATTCTCCCACCTGAGAACCACCCTGGAACGAATCCCGGGTAGGGTTAGGGTCAGAGGGGCATAAGGGGGCCTGGGCGTAGACAGTTTCTCCTACTTCAATGTTTTGTACAGTGAACAGGGTGGCAAGAAAACCTGAAAGTAAAAAAAAAAAAAACCACCAAAAAAAAACCCTTACCCTCCCCCCCCCCAAAAATTCACCCTGCTTTAAATACCAAGCTGATCAATGCTGGGATGGGGGGGGGGTGGAGTGGTTGCTTTTTAATCTGGCCACGTCTCTCTGGAGAGGAAACTCCTTAAGGGGGCTGGATCCTATAACCCAGGAGGATCTCATCCAAGCTCAGCGCAATCAGATCCACACGCACACGGTGCAAATCTCTAGAAACCTGAGTCCCAAGCTCTTTCCCTTCTTTCCGCTTGCGACCCCGACTACTTCAACCCGAGTGGAGGAGGGCATATAGTCTTGGCTAGGTCGCAGGCAACGATGGGCTGGGGGCACAGCTGAGGGTCCGGGAGCAAGTTTGGGACAGGCCATAGGCGACTTTGAGACGCCTGATTCGATTCTCTCCCTCAGTACACGGGCTGACTGCCGGCGCGGCCCCTCAGGACTCGACCTCCAAGTCACCAGAGCCTTCAGCCGACGAGTCACCGGACAATGACAAGGAGACTCCCGGCGGCGGGGGGGATGCTGGCAAGAAGCGGAAGCGAAGAGTTCTCTTCTCCAAGGCGCAGACCTACGAGCTGGAGCGGCGCTTCCGGCAGCAGCGGTACCTGTCGGCGCCGGAGCGCGAGCACCTGGCTAGCCTCATCCGCCTCACGCCCACGCAGGTGAAGATCTGGTTCCAGAATCATCGCTACAAGATGAAACGAGCGCGAGCCGAGAAAGGTATGGAGGTGACGCCTTTGCCCTCGCCACGTCGGGTGGCTGTGCCCGTCTTGGTCAGGGACGGCAAACCGTGCCATGCGCTCAAAGCCCAGGACCTGGCGGCCGCCACTTTCCAGGCGGGCATCCCCTTTTCGGCCTACAGCGCTCAGTCGCTGCAGCACATGCAGTACAATGCGCAATACAGCTCGGCCACCACCCCGCAGTACCCGACAGCGCATCCTCTCGTGCAGGCCCAGCAGTGGACTTGGTGAGCTCCAACCCCACCGCGGCGGCGGCGAGGAGGACTTGTCTTTATGGTTCTTGTCATTCCTCTAGAGTCCCATTGACTCTCATTTCTGGAGAGGAGGTGCCAGTACCTTGCCCAGGCCTCACTAGAGTGGCAGATTCCACCCCTGGTTCCTCTCTGTCCCTTTCGTATTTGAACCTTTGGAGAGGGTTGAACTATTGGCGCTGTTTACAGGATGTTTGAGCAGTTTCGCTTCTTTGCCTCTCCCTGCGGGGACCAAACTGTCTTGGCGTTGTCACTTGAATATGAGAAATCACCACCAACAACACAACACCACCCTTTTCGTGAATTTTGTAAAGTATATTTGTGTGAGTAGCAATATCGTGTCTTCTAAAATGAGTGGAAAGCACTTAGATTATTTCTTTCCTTTATCTTTTTTTTTTAAAAAAAGTATAATTATTTATGGCCATGTAAGTGTTCAGAATACTGGTGACAGATTTTGCTTTTCGTTGTAAATATCGGTGGTGATTGTTGCCAGATGACCTTCAGGACGGCCTGTTTGCCCTCGGAACCCACCCATTCTTCGTGGTTTGTTTTACTTTGAGTGCCCCATTTTCTCTTTATAACTTTTGTTCCGTGCAAATATGTCACATATGAAAGAGGACACCAGGTGTACGTGAGAAGCACCGCCCCTCGCCGGGCCCTCCACCCCAGAACTTGGAGTTCAGCAGTTCCTCGTGGTTTCACAGGAGCTGGAATACTGGCCTTTAAAAAAAAATAATTTTAATAAAAATTCCTGTGTTTAAAAAAAGAAAGAAAGAAACCCCAGTGCGGCGCTCGGGTTTGTCTGACCGTCGCTCTGCGCCTGGGCCGGAGGGTGAGGCCAGGTCGGGCCTCTGTTCCCAAGCCTGACCGATCTCACCCAGGCCCCGGAGGGGAGGGAAGGGCCCAGAGACTGCTGCCCTCAGCCTTGATCATCATCGGAATGCACAGCAGCGGTGAGTCTGAGGGAGGAAAAATGACTTAGAGAAACGCCCAGGCGAGGAGAGGAGGCCCCCCTGGATCACCCAAATCTACGAGTGGCTCCTTCAGCCTGAGAAGCTGTTGAGGCCACTACACTCGATGACTTTCACTTTGTTGCATTTGATTACCTCGCGCTGAGAAGGGGCTGAGGTTGGGGCTTTTTCTGTACTCCTTACTCCTTTGAAAATAAGCGGCCTTGGAGAGGGCGCCGGGTCTTAGTGGGGCGTGAGGTCTATGGGGCGCTAGGCTTTGACCCTGAAGAGGGACTCAGGGACTTGGGCTCGGAGGAAGGAGAGATGTTGCTGTACACTCCTGCCACTCTCAGGGCGGCGCTGATCTGGAAGAACCGCTCCAAAGCAGAGAGCTGCGTTGTGGCATCAGGATCTCCAGGATTGGAGGGCTACCCCCAGAGGAGGGCGGATAGGCCCTTTTCCAGCAGGGAACCTGTTCCTCTCCCTGTTAATCAGTGGGGCAGGCCGCCCTCCACCTGCCCCCTCCCCCAATTTCTGGGTGCTGGGGGCCCGCTTGACAGCAAGAGGAATTGGCTCTGGGGCTTAACAGACTGAGGGATCCCTTTCTTATCCACCTCGCAGATTTCAGAAAATGTCCGAGCTCTGCAGCTCAGAGCTCAGTGTTGAGACTTCCAGAAACTGAAAGTTGCTCCCATTTGAAAATGATATCCCTCTTTCTTCTGGCGGAGTGCTGTTGCACAGGCGAGGCAGAGGCCCCAACCAACTTTCTTGCTCCTTCTAGTATGATGATCAGATTTAATTCAGTATCTAAAGCAAACGTGATTATCTGTGTGCCCAAGTCTGAGCGTTAACAGCACTCAGCAAGACACGCCCAGAATGTGATTACTCAGCACTGCCCTGTCACTGGCCGGCTCCTGGGTAATTTGTAGGCAGGAGAGTCTTTCCAGTATACAGTTAAATGTCCATTCCCATTTCCAGTTCAGGCAGAGGGGTAGGAACATTTTTCCTAAATATTATAAAGACACTTTTTGTTCTCTACAATACGTTGGAGACATTTAGGAGTTTTTCTAACTGTTTTGTAAGGCCAGCGGATTATCCTCAAATTGTTTATTGTGCAATAATCAGATGCCTGGGTGCTGAGCCCCCACACATTTCCATTTGAAGTATTTCCTGTAACCCCCAAAACCCGTTATTGGAAAGGGATTTGAGTAGATTTTGACAGCACCAGGCTGTCAAAATTGAGACTTGAGGGGCCCAAGAACATTTGAAGAAGATACCAGGACTCACGGGCCCCCTACTCTCTCTGGCTTCACGTGAGTGCACAGGAGATGCATTTGGAGCGGTGCTCAGACCACAAGCCTGCAGTCAGCAAGTGGTGGTGGGTGGGAGATCAGGAAAGTGGGCTGTTAGGGCCCGCCTCTCTCTGTCCTTGGGTCCCCAAGAAGTCAATAAAAATGCCCAGAGAGCCTTGTGTGGCCCTAACCCCGAGCCCTGGGAGCGCACCCGGCCTATGGGCCCACTACACAGTCTATCTTAGCCCAATCTACAGCGGGCGGCACAAAACCGCACAATGGGAGAGCCAGGAGCAGGGGATGTTAGAGGCGTGCATATTAAGAGGAGACAGAGAAAGGGGAAGAGGAGAAGGGGCTTGCCTCTACCCTCCCACACACCATTCAGTGTGCTTATTGAGGGCAGTGAATCCCGGAGTCAGGCAGAAGTCTCCTTGGGGTTTTGTTGGGCCTGTCACTGGGTCCCTTTGTCATTCTCAGGCTCCATGCTGGATTCCATATGGCCAGCTGGGCCGAGGGAGCGCGAGGAGGGACCCGCACAAAACCCAAATTGTGTCTGGCTTTCAAACCCTGTATTGTTGTCTGTGAAAGGAAGACGCATTAAAAATTCGTGCTATATCTATTGGGGGGGGTGGAGGATGGGGGGAAAAGCCACCTCTCTTTGATGGCTTCAGAGGACACTTGCCCAGCCTAGGCCCTGTCACACTGTGAGCCGAATCTTTCTCTCTTCCTCTTCCCCTCACCTCTCTCTCTCTCTCTCTCTCTCTCTCTCTCTCTCTCTCTCTCTCTGTGTGTGTGTGTGTAAGGGGGCCTGGGAGAAGTGTCTGTTAATCTGCCTCTTCCACCAAATATTGGCAAATATTAGTTCAAATCTTTGGAGCAATAGTCAACCATGTCTAATGCTCAGGTCTGTGTCTGGGATCTGTCCACCTTTAAGCTTTGGTCACTTTGCTTGCTCTGTGCACTGAGAAGTTTCTCTCACAAATGCATTGGATCCAGCAAGGGCTTAAAAGGTGGCTTGTAGTGCCTGAGGTCTGAATAGTGCTCAGTCATTCAGGGCATCAAGGCTCTAGGCTAGATGAACACCCAGTACCCTGGTTCTCCTCTAAACTGATCTCTCAGTGGACCTGCTCTTCCACTAATCTCAAGGAAAGCAAAGCAGCTGAAGGGGTGTTCATGCTTAGGCCCAGCTCCATTTTATTTGTCCCTGATTACAATGTCACTCTCACCTAGCCCAACCCCTCGGTTGGTTACCCGCTTTAGCATTGAAAGGGAGCTCCTTTCATCCATTTTAGGAATGGAAATCGCTCTGGCATGTTAGTGTCAAAGGAAACATCTTCAGAGATCTCCCCCTCCTCAGGTTGAAGGTAAGAGAGACCATCTCTTTGTCATTATGTCCTACATAAATTTGATGGAAAAATTCAACAAGACCTTTCCAAGAAATGTGCCCTTTTAACCTCAACCTAATCAGAGATGAGCTAAGGAAACTCTGGTGGCCTAGTGGCAAGATGCTGCACTGCAATCTCAAAGGCATGTGGTTTGAGTCCACCAGCTGCTCCATTAGAGAAGGATGATCAATCTCCTCCCATAGGATTAACTGCCTCTGAAAACCCACCAGAGGGTCAACTGTGGGTCGGTTCTGACTGGATGGTACACAACAACAAGAAGAAGCAGAGTTGAGAGTTAGTGGATGAGGAGAGTGAGAGAGAATTTGGGTTATGCTTATTCTCCAATAGTTCGGTCAAAACTTCCATAAACACCCCCAAGCAAATAACTAAATTGTGTTAAACAAAAGAATACACGCCAACCACTTTGGAAAGAAAATAACCCAGAAGAGACCCCCTCAACCACACTCTTCTGGCCCTTAATGAGCACAACCAGACGGTGACATTTTAGCCATTTCTGAACTGTGACCCTCCTTTCTCCTCAGTTAATACAGCTATCCTATTTGGTAGAATTCAATAGCTCAATAAAAGTGGGGGCCTCCACCACAGTTATGGAAAGAACTGATTCCCCCCCCCCACACCTATTGACTATTGAGCTTAGTTGAGACCTGGTGTGGATTTCTGCAGCCTTTTCGAGAGCCTGACCATTGAAAAGCTAATCCAATATTTACCGAACATAAGAACTGTTCTCAGACGGGTTTATTAATGGCCATCACTAAGTGATTAATAGGACGGGAGGACTAAGGCCCGCAGGAAAAGCTTTGGAGAAACACCTAACCGTGCTAGGTTGGGGCTTCCCCTCCCTCCCAGAACCCTGGCGCCAACCTGTGCAAACGCCAAGGGTTTCTTTCCCAGGCGTAAGTGGCATGTGGGTTAGATATTGTGTTGGGCGACATTTCAGGAAATATATACTTCTGACTTCCTGAAAGGCCAGGCGTAGTGACACTCTAAACCGTGCCGATATATCATCTTTTATCCAGGATCTGCAAATAAAACCCTGATCTCTCCCGACCCACCCACCGCTATCTCGCCAAGGAAGCGACGAGTTTTATTGCTTTCACCAACTCCCCAATACTCCCTCTGCATATGCAGACACCCCCTGCCCTGTCTTTCTTATAAAAGCTCTCCTTCTCTCTCGGCCCCCCCTCCCCGTTATTAACCGAGAGGAGGTTGAACCTCGGCTCCGCCTCCCGGGCCCTCCCGCGAAGCGCTGGTTTCCCGGCCACCGCAGCCTCCGCGCTGAGAAGGTGGAGGCTCTCGCGAGCTGCTGCCAGATGGCGCCCGCGCTCCGCGCTCTGGCGGCCGCTGCACGCCTCGTCTGGTGCGGACCGCGCCGGCGGGCTTGCAGCTCCGGGCCCAGCCGGGCCGCATCTCCGGTTCAAGAGTCCCCGCATTTCCACAGGCGCTTCACTTTTGGGGTCCTAGGCTGCATCTCCATGGGCACTCAGGTTCCGGGGTCCTGGCCGCATTTCCACAGACGTTCCGGTTTCTCGGTCCCGCACTTCATCTCCACCACGGGCGCTCCATTTCCCATCCTGGCCGCATCTTCAGGACATTCCGGTTCTGAAGTCCCCGGCCGCATCTCCACTAGTGCTCCACTTCCGGGAGCTTTTCCACGGGCAGTACTCGCACTGGCACAGTTCCACGGATAGCATTCCCACTGGAATTTCCCCACCGGCAGCATTCCCAAGGACACAAGTTCATAGGAACGCGGCAACAGCAGTTGTTCAACTGGAGTCAGAAGTTGCAATCCCAGGGGTGTCAGATTATCCAGGAAGCAAGGTCAGCAGGGGATCATATGTTTATTTGCAAATCTGTAGGAAGAGAGCTGTAGTAATAAGCAAAGTCTGCAGTAACGTCTCCACCCCTGCTTACCTGGCTACACCGGTGACCTGCCCTGATGATGAGGACACGCTGACCCACCCTCCACTTGCTTGTCCACGAGAGACTAGGAAAGGGTTTGCCCACAGGCCATCTGCATGTGTGGACACACCTCCTCGTTTGTAATTATTTTCCTTGTTTCTCTCTCAAGGGACCCGCAGACCCCCCCACCCAGCCCAGCGGTTGGTGGTGAAAGCAGCAAACAGATCCAAGCACTTGCTGGCCACTAGTCAGCTGTAGGAGACCCAGGGCATGGTGTTGATGGTCATGCACGAGCCAGAGCACAGGATATGTCTTCTGCCCCATGCGTGGCCGAGATGGGCAGTTAGTTGTGTTAAGTAAGTGCGTGCCCAGGCTGTGTGCTAGCGAGCGCAGCCGGTGCAGAGCAGCGATTCTGTCACCCAGATTTGGAGGTGATTTAAGGAAATAGAGAACCCCACCCTTGCCCCACTCCAGCCTTCCATTTTATTCAGCCTGGGAATAGCTTTGAGCCAGCCCCTGCAGCAGCCAGCGCCTTTCTAGGCAACAGGTGTGCTCGCTGACCGTAAGAGGGACCCCCTACCCCATCTCACCCCCTGCACCTCCAACTCGGAGGCCTTCATCAGCTGAAGCCTTCATTTGTGCCCAGAAATCGCCAAGAATGGGAAGGCCTCTGGAACACAGACCTTCCTGCTCCAGGCCCTTCCCCAGAGTCTTTCAGAAAAGCTGAGAACCAATGACGTGAAATTCCAAGAATTTGGGTCACAGGCGTCGCCTAGGTTTATCTCATGAGGTAATCTGCAAAACCTGCCAGAACATATTTGCAGTGCCAACTTGTTTTCTCGATCGTTTTGCGGGAGCTAGTGGTGGAATGGCATTCCCTCAGAAACACTTCTGGCTGCAGAGGTGGGATTAGAATTCTAGCCAGTAGGCCTGTCCGCAGCGCCCAAAACTTCCGCAGGGTGGCGCGGTTGGACAAGAAAAGACGCGATAGTGCGGCTGTTCCTAGCACACACATTTTCAGGATTTAAGAGCTTTGTGAGATATACCCAAACACCAGGACTGAAGACTCTATCTCCTTTGTTTAAAGATGTCTTGTCCTCTTATTTTGCAGAAATAATATAAAAATAATTCAAACTCTCCTCAAACTAAAAGCCATGTGATGTAGCGAATAAGTGCTCTATTGTTAATCAAAATGAGGGCATAAACACCGATGACTCCACCAGAAAGATGTGGTAGTTAGCTTTCTTAAAGAATACAGCCTTGAAAGCCGGTAGGGTAGTTCTGCTCTTCCATATAGAAAGGAAATCAATTTTTCAGTAACGGCTAAAAATGGTGGGTTGATCGGTTTGGAGAGGAGGGCCTTGAATTGAAAGCAATGTCAGTCTACAGACTAAAGTGCATCTGATTCAGGCCATGGTCTTCACAATTACTTTCTATGCATCTGAGAGTTGGAAAATAACTAAGGATGACAGAATAAGAATTGATGCCTTTGAGTTGTATTGCTCAAGAAGAGTCTTGAACATTCCACAGACTACCAAAAAAAACCCAAAAAGGTCTGGCTTGTAGAGGGTCAAACCAAGTTGCATCTTGGATGCAAGGATTTTAAAGCCCTATCTCACATAGTTTGTGCATTTTCCAAGAAGGGCCAGTCTTTGGAGAAGGACATCATGCTTGGAAGGATGGAGGGACAGCGTAGGAGGGGAAGACTTTGAACAAAATAGATTGACACAGTTACTGGGGTAATAGGGATAGATAGGGAGAATGGCTCAGGATACGGGGGCAAGGTTCAGAGCTATTGTTCAGAGGATCTCTATAAGTTGAATGAACTCGATGGCACATAATAACTAGGTGTTTGCATAGGCTCTAACCTAAAGGTTGGCAGTTTGAATCTACTCAGCAGTTCTGAAGAAACCAGCAAACTGCTTCATAAATACTACAACCAAGAAAACTCTGCAACAGTTCTGCATTTCATAATTCCTTAAGTTAGCATAAAATTCAATGGAATGTATTTGTTTTATTTTTGCCTTAGAACGTGGTTTCTCGTGGAGGATAAATGACTTCTTCCCATGGTTATTGCAGACGCTAATGTAATTCACCACTGCAATTGTACAGTTCTATAAACCAAAAATATTCTCTCTTGCCCAAATAACGTATTTTAATCCAAAAAAGAATAGTATTTGTAGTTCTTAAATGAAAGCCTAATATTAAAAAGTCTTCACTTTTATGCGGTTTGTTTTCTCCTGTGATAGTTTTGTCCTCATCCATGAAATTCATAAAATGATGAACCACTTCCTCTGAGGACACCATCTGCAGGTTTCATACCTGAAGACAATGACAAAACCACCATTTACCAGCCTTAGTTATCCCCTGTTAATGCTTCACTTAGACTATCTTACCTCCTCTCATATCTGCTCTGGCCTTTTGTAGATTAAGTGGCAGTCTCAGAGGAGTTACACATGCTTCACGAATAAGCAAGGCATTGTTCTTAAAAGTTTTGGAGAGAGATTTATTGTCTTGTTTCAGAAGAATATGGGAGTGTAGGAGACTTGAGTCGTCTCTCTCTTGTTCTGCAGAAGGTAGCTAGGGGGCAGTCTGCTCCACAGAGTTCAGCTGATCAAGGCTGCTGTCAGTCCTGTGGCATCTTGCAAGGGTCCTATATGAACAGCCCTTGACAACAGTGCTCTCTGAGAATGGAGGGAGGACTTGAGGGTATGTCTCCAGGCCTGCACACTCTCCTTTCTTCCTTCTTGGTTCAGTGGCAAAGGCAACTAACTCACTCTTTGTTCCCAGGATAATAAAGGACATGAGAAATTAGATGTTCAATTGCCAATTAATCTTTTATCTTTAATTACAGAATTATCTATCTTCTAGGTGATGTAGGGGAAAAGAAAATAATTTTACCATTTTTGGGATACAGGGCTATGATTTCTAATTTTAGAGACTTAACAAGAATTATTAAAGGGTAGTTTTAATACAAACAAACCTTGGCAATACTATGAGTTCCGTTTTGGACCACCTCAATAGAGTGGGTCACATGGATTGTTGATTTCTCAGTGCTTATAAAAGCTATGTTTACACTATATTGTAGTCTATTGAGTGTACAATAACATTATGGGAAAAGTTTGTTATATTGTGAGAATAACTAAAATGTGCCAGCAAGACATGAAGTGAAAAGGTGCTAATAAAGTTGCCCAACACAGGGTTGCCACAAACACCCAGCTTATTAAAAAACACAGTAGTTGCAAAGTGCAATAAAGTGAAACACCGTAAGAAAATGCACAGGTAAGTATTTCCCTCCAGACCTTTTTATGTTCTCTTAATTCTGCTCACTTCATAGAAAAAGAAGTATCAAGAGGAGAAGAGGAGAGTGGGCAGAAATATGTAGAATGACTGTGAAAGGGAAAAGTTTATTTATCAAAATCCTAATGAATGAAAGCCTAGAAGGGGATGGATGTTTCTGAGATGATAGTGGTAACCCATGAGAGATCTGACACCTGATAGACTGCATCTGTAAGCACTTTCTCAGATCTCTCTCAACCAGTTACAGTAGCCAACACCTCCAAGCATGAAAAGATATCACCTGAATTTATGACGATGATTAGTAGGAAGCTTTTGTTTCAGATGCAGTAAACACTCTCAGCCCACATCCCCTTTTTACTCCTGGTTCCTAATGGTACCTGTGGCTTCCTGCTGTCAGAGCTTGTAAGGCTATGTCTTGGGGAGGAGCAAGAGGGTGTCAGCTCCCAGGACAGTAAAGAAATTCTGCAGAATTATTTCAAGTGGAGGTTGATGAATACATAGCCCATTTTCCTCAGCCCCAGGTCAACAACCCTAACATGGGTTGTCTATACCATCTCCCTGACCTCCCAGGAAAGTTGCACTCTGTTGCCCTCAGTGGAAATCTTTGCCCTCAGTGGAAATCTGCTCATTAAAATACCCTGTAGGGGCTTCTTTCTGTTCTCTATTTCACTTCTCCAGGTCTGTTCCGACACTTTCTGGGGTCATCTCCCTAACTAACCTTGTCTCGGGGTCATTTTTTTTCTTCTTTTTCGATTTTTATTGTGATTTTAATGAAATTTTACTGAAAGTTTGGGTTTTCATTAATTTTGTTGCACATTTACCTCCCTTCACCCTCCCCCAGTCCATTTTGCAATGCACCTCTTGTTCCAGATTATTGTCATACATTCATTTCAGACAGTTTTTCCCTTCGTATGTTCCAATGCAGAGTTCATTATCTATGTACTTCTTTCTTGTTCTCCCCACACCATGTCAGTCCTATTTTATAACAGTGGTGAAATGCAGTATCTGTCTTTTTGTGGCTGAGGCATTTTACTCGGCATAATGTCCTCCAGGTTCATTCATGTTCTTGTCTTTCTTATTCCATGATTCTAGTAAATGCTCTGCTCAGCTGTTCAACGCCTTGGTCTTTCTTATTCCATGATTCTAGTAAATGCTCTGCTCAGCTGTTCAACACCTTGGTCACTTCCAGAATCAGAAACTCAAAACTCATTGCCATTGAGTCAGAAGCAACTAATGACTGACCCGCCAGAGGATTTTCAGAGATTGGAAATTGCATGGGAGGCAGTTGCCCATTTTTCTCCTGAGGAGTAGCTGGTGATTTGAGCTATCTGCCTTTGCCTTAACAGTGCAACTTCTTACCAAGTAAGCCAGCGCAGCTCTCTAAATTAAAACGGACCTGAAATAATACAGTTTCACTCTTTTCTTTTCTTTGCTCTTGGTCTAACACTATTTAACAACTTGATTACTTCTCTGATAACTTCAAACTGACAATACCTATATTTTCCCACATTTTTTGGTTGTATTAATGAAAAATTTAAACCACATAAAATGTCTCACCATTATCTAAACTTTACTAATGTTGTCGTGTGCCATAGAATCACTTGCGACTCATAGTGACACTACACTAGCTCTGAAACCTGCCCTATCCTGAGCCAATCTTGTCTCTAAAAGACCTAATCCCATTCCTATCACTGAGCCAATCCATCTCATTCTGGGCCTTCCTCTCCTGTGCTGTCCCTCCACTCTTCCAGGCATGATATCCCTCTCCAATGACTGGTGCCAAAAGTATGTGAGATGGAGCCTCAAAATCCTTGCTTCTGGAAGCAGCCTGGTTTCACCGTCTCCAGGACAGACCTGTTTGTTCTCCTGGTAGTCCACAGTATGTTCAGTAATCCTCTCGAGCACCACAACTCAAAGGCATTGATTCTTCTATCACCTTTAGTCATTGCCCAGCTCTTTGATGCATAGTGGGTTATTGCAAAGACAATGGCCTGGATAAGGCATGTCTAAGTTTGCAGACAGACACTGTTGCTTTTCACTACTCTGGAAAGGTCCTTGACAGCAGACTTTCCAAATGCAATTCGTCTTCTGATTTTGTTGTTGTTGTTGTTTGCTTGGCTCTGCAATCAACACCCTTGGTACCAGCAGCCAGGAAATTAAAAGACGAATTGTATTGGGAAGGACTGCCATCAGAGACTGCTCCAAAATACTAAACAATGACAAGAGATGATAGAAGGAGAGTTGATGCCTTTGAGGTATGGTGCTGGAGAAGAGTATTGAATATACCATGGACTGCTAGGAGAACAAACAAGTTCGTCCTGAAGAGGGTGAAGCCGGGCTGCTCCTTGGAGGCAAGGATTCTGAATCTTTGTCTGACATACTTTGGACATGTTGCAAGGCAGGATCAGTCCTTGGAGAGGGACGTTATGCTAGGGAGGGTGGAGGAACAGCACAAGAGAGGAAGGTACTCAATGAGATGAATAGATTCAGTAACTGGAGTAATGGGGATTGGTGTATCAGAGACAATAAGATTGACACAGAGGTTTAGATCTGTTGTACATAGAGTCGCTCCGACTTGCAGGTGACTTAACAGCACATAACAACAATAAGTTTATTTACAAAATTTTGATACATTGTTTTTAAGAACAAATTCTTTGTATTTCCCTCACCCTATCCCCATCAAATTGTACAACCCCGTGATTAATCCCTCTCCCCCTACACATCCTCATCCCTCTGCTTCCAGCCTCTCCCACCCCTCTTGGATCCTTATACACATTCTACAATAATGGTTTTATACAATATTTATCCTTGTGGGACTGAGTTCTCTCAACATAATGCTCTCCAGTCCCTGCCAAGTTAGGTAATACTTTGCAAAATCATTGCTCCTACATGCTGCATAGTATTCCATTGTGTGAATGTACCATAATTTCTCAATCCATTCTTTTGTGGTTTGACATTTGGGCTGTTTCTGCGTTCTTGCAATGGTGATTAATGCTGCTGTGAACACTGATGTACAAATCTCTATTTGTGCCTCAATTCTCATTTTCTCAGGGAATATTCCAAGTAGTGGAATAGCTGGGTCATGTGGGATTTCTCTGTTCAGCTTTTTGAGGAAGTGCCAAACTGCCTTCCAGAATGGTTATACCATTTTGCAATCCCACCAAGAATGTATAAGAGTTCCTTTCTCTCCACGTCCTCTCCAACATTTCTTACTTGCTGCCCTGTTAAACTGTACCACTGTAACTGAATTGAGATGGCACCTCATTGTGATTTTTATTTGCATCTCTCTTATTGCCAGTGATTTGGAGCATTACTTCATGTGTCTGTTTGCCATTCGAATATCTTCCTCTGTGAAAATTCTTTTCATGTATTTTTCCAATTTTGTGATTGGGTTACCAGTCTTTTTCTTGTGGAGGCCTTTTTGTGTAAACTTTTGTTATAAGACTCTTGTTTGAGGTGGTATTACCAAATGTTTGTTCCCAGTCTGTCGATTTTCTTTTCACCCTGTTGGAAAAAGTTTTTGATGTGCACAGGGACTTAATCTTTAGAAGATCTCGTGCATCAATTTTATCCTCTTTATAAAGTTCATTTCTGGTTGTATTTGGCAGTCTCTTCACACCCTGAACTAGCGCTTCTAAGCTTGATCCCAGTTTGTCTTTTATGAACGTTATGGTTTTCAGCTTTACTCCCAGGTCTCTGATCCACTTTAAGTTGATTTTTGTGTGTTATGTGAGATGTGGATCCTGTTTGAGAGTTCTGTAGATGGAAGTCCAGTTTTGCCAGCACCATTTGTTGAAGAGGTTATCATTTCCTCTTTTGATAGCTTCGATTTTCTTGTTGAATATCTGTTGGCCATAGGTAGCTGGGTCTATTTCTGGGTTCTCAATTCTGTTCCACTGGTCTCTGTGCCTGTCATTGTACTAGTACCATGCTGTTTTGATTACTATGATGTGTAGTAGGTTTAGAGGTCAGGGAGTGCTATACCTCCAACTTCATTTTTATTTCTCAGAAGTGTTTTGCTTATTTTGGGGGTCTCTTGCCTCTCCAGATAAATTTGATCATTTCCTTTTTTAATTTTTTTTAAAATCATTTCCTTTTCAATCTCCTTGAAAAATGAATTTGGTATCTGGATTGGGATTGCATTGAACATGTAAATTGTTTTTGGTAGGATTATATTTTTCACAATATTGAGTTTTCCCATCCATGAACAGGGCACATTTTCCCATTTCTTTAGGTCTTTTATTGTGTCTTCCAGAAATGCTCTGTAGCTTTCTTTGTATGGGTCTTTTGTATCTCTAGTTAGGTTCACTCCCAAGTAACTCAACTTGTGGTTGGCTATTATAAATGGTCCCTCTCCAAGGATCCATCCCTCCTTACAACATGTATGTTAGCCAGAGCCTCAGAATCCTTACCTCCAAGAAGCCACCTGGTTTAACCCTTGCCAGGATGAATCTGTTTGTTTTCCTAGCAGTCCATGGTACCCTCAATACTCTTCTCCAGCACCACAGCTCAAAGGCATCAATTCTCCTTCTATCCTCCCTAGTCATTGTCCAACTCTCTGACACATAACAAGTGATTGCAAAGACCATGGCCTGTATCAGACACACCTTGGTCTCCAGAGAGATACCATTGCTTTTCAGTATTTTGGAGAGGTCCCTAACAGCAGACTTTCCCATGGCAATACATCTTTTAATTTCCTGACTACTGGTGCCAAAAGTGTTTACCGTGGAGCCAAGCAAACGAAAAATGTGAACAATCTCAATCTCTTCACCATCCATCCTGATGCTGCCAGTTCGTACAGTGGTGATAATCTTTGTCTTCTTGACATTGAGCCTCAATCCATATTGTAGGCTGCAGTCCTTGACCCTCTGCAGCAAGCACTTCAGGTCCTCCTCAGTTTCAGCAAGGAGTTGTGTTATGTGCATAACATAGATTGTTGATAGATCTTCCACCAATCTTGACCCCACCTTTCTCCTAATAGGGTCCAGAGGGACATCACGCTTGGGAGGGTGGAGGGGAGGAGCAGGAGGGGAAGGCCCTATAGGAGGTGGATTGATTAGGTGACTAGGGTAATTGGATAGGTGTGTCGGAGACAGTGAGATTGGCACAAGACAGAGCAGAGTTTAGGGCTGTCATACATAGGGTCGCTATGAGTCCAAGCGACTCGACGGCACATAACAACAACAATTATAAATGGTATGGCTTTCTTGATTTCCTTCTCTGAGTTACCTTTATTACTGTAGAGGAATCCTATTAATTTTTGGATGTTGATCTTATATCCTGCCACTCTACTAAATTAGCCTATTAACTCTAACAGGTTTTTTGTTGAGTCTTTGAGGTTTTCCGTGTGCACTATCATATCTGCATATAGTGACAGATTCACCATCTCTTTGCTAATTTGGATGCCTTTTATTTCCTTCTCTTGTTGTGTTGCCCTAGCAAGCACTTCCAATAAAATATTGAAAAAGAAGTGGTGGCAGTTCTCATCTTTGTCAGGTCCCTGATTGTAAGGAAATGTGTTTAGTTTTTCTCCATTGAAAATGATGTTGTCTCTTGGTTTTGTATATATACTTTTTACTATGTTGAGGAATTCTCTTCTATTCCAATTTTGCTGAGTGTCTTTATCAGGAAAAGATGTTGGATTTTGTCAAATGCCTTTACTGCATCAATTGCTAAGATCATGTGGTTCTTGTTATTTACTTTGTTAATATAGTGAATTACATTGATTGTTTTTCTTATGTTGAACCATCCTTGCATACCTGTTATGAATACCACTTGGTCATGGTGAATTATTTCTTTTATGTGCTTTTGGATTCTATTGGCTAGGATTTTGTTAAGGATTTTTGCATTTATATTCATGAGATATATTGGTCTGTAGTTTTCTTTCTTGGTAATAGCTTTGCCTGGTTTTGGTTTATGGTTATGCTTGCTTCATAGAATGATTCTAGAAGTGTTCTTTCATTTTAAAGTTTTAAAAATAATTTTGGTAGAATGGGTGCTAAATCCTTTCTGAATGCTTGGCTGTGAAACCATCTGGCCCAGGACTTTTCTTATGATGAAGTCTTTTTATGACTTTTTCAATTTCTTCACTTGTGATGGGTCTGTTCAAGTGTCCTATATCTGTCCTTGCCAATCTGGGCAGGGAATGCGTTTCAAGGAATTTGCCCATTTCCTTTAGGTTTTCTAATTTATCAGAGTATAGCTTTTCGTAGTAATCCGATATTATTTTCATTTCCTCTAGTTCTGTTGTGATGTCACCTCTGTTATTTTTTAATCGAGTTATCTGTGTCTTTTTTTTTTTGTTAAATTTTCCAGTGGTTTGTCAATTTTATAGACCCTTTTGAAAAACCAGATCCTCATCTTATTGATGCTTTCAACTATTATTCTCATTTCTCTCATTGATTTCAGCTCTTGTCCTTGTAATTTCTTTTGTTCTAGCGGTTGTAGGATTAGATAATTGATCTTCTTATATTTGCTGTAGGTGTTGAGTTAGATCATTGATTTTTCTTCTTTCTTCTTTTTTTATGTATGTGCCTATTCCTATGAACTGCCCCCAGACGACTGCCTTAGCTGTGTCCCAGAGGTTTTGGTAAGTTGTCTTTTTCATTATCATTTGTTTCAAGGAACTTTTTTATTTCATTCTTTAGTTCTTTTATAACCCAAACATGTTTTAGCAGAGAGTTATTTCGTTTCCTCATGGGTGGCTTTGTAAGCTTTACTCTTCTGTGGTTAATTTCTAGTTTTACGGCATTGTGGTCTGAGAAAATACTTTGTAACATTTCAATATTTTTCAATTTGGTGAGGTTTGCTTTGTGTCTTAATATATAATCAGTTCCTGAGAATGTACCAAGTGCACTTGAAAAGAAAGTGAATTGATATTTAGTTGGGTATAGTCCTCTGAATACATCCACAATTTGAAGTTGCTGTTAATTTAGGTCTTCTGCATCTTTATTCAGTTTCTTTTGAGTTGACCTATCCTTTGGTGATAGTGGTGTGTTGAGATCTCCTAACACTATTGTGGTACTGTCTATTTCTCTCCTCAGCTCGTTTGACCATTGTTGTACATATTTTGCAAGTCTATCATTTGTTGTTGTTGTTATGTGCCGTTGAGTCGTTTGCGACTCATAGCGACCCTATGTACAACAGCCCTAAACTATGCTCTGTCCCGTGCCAATCTCATTGCCTCTGACACACCCATCCCAATTACCCCAGTCACTGAATCAATCCACCTCATAGAGGGTCTTCCCCTCCTGCGCCGACCCTCCCCTCTACCCAGCATGATGTCCCTCTCTAAAGACCTGTCTCTCCTTACAACATGTCCAAAGTATGTCAGGCAAAGCCCCAGAATCCTTGCCTCCAAGGAGCAGCCTGGTTTAACCCTCTCTGGCTTCTTGATCTATGTGATTTAATCAGTATGCAATGCCGTTCCTTATCTTCGAAGGTGGTTTTCATTCTAAAATATATTTTATCAGAGATTGGTGTTGTCACTTCTGCTTTTTTGAGGTTGCCATTTGCTTGGTATATTTTTTTCCAGCCTTTGATTTTGATTCTGTCTTTCTCTTTCTCAGATGTGTCTCTTGTAGCCCATATTGATGGGCTTTGGTTTTTTTGTTTTTGTTGTTTGTTTGTTTTAGTCTATTCTGGTACTCTTTTTCTCCTAATTGGTGCATTTTGTCCATTCACATTAAGTGTCAGGCCAAATTTTACTTTTGCCATTTTGCTGGGTTTCTTTTTCTGTTGTTTCTGGTTGCTATGGTTCATTCACTTTCCTTTGACATCTCTGTGTGTAGAACTTCACTTAAAATTTCTTTTAGTTTTGGTCTTGTTTTTACAAATTCCTTGAAATCTTTCTTTTCTGCAAAGAATCTAATTTCTCCTTCTAATTTGATAGAGAGCTGGACATAGGATCTTTGGCTGGCAATTGTTATTTTTCAACTTTCTGTATCCCATTGCCTTCCAGCTCGCATGGTTTCTGCTGAGAAATAAAAACTTAACCTAATTGTTCCCCCTTTTTAGAGAACTGTTTTTTGGTGTTTTTTGGTGTTTTGTTTTGTTTTTTTTCTCGTGCTGCCTTTAGAATTCTATCCTTATCTTTTGGGTCTAGTCTATTTGGTATTCTTTTTGCTTCTTGAATGTGGATTTCCCCATTCTTCAAACTACCTGGGAAGCTTTCTCCTAGTACTTCTTCCATAATCTCGTCAGTGATTTCCCTGTCACTCCCAAGTTCTGGAATTCCAATCATATGTATGTTATTCCATTTGATGTCATCCCACATAATTCTAATGTTTTCTTCACTTTCTTTACATCTCATCTCCGATTTTCTTCATGTATGTTTTTAGTGAGGCTCTTTTCCACCTGTTCAATTCTACTTTTTTGTCCTACCAGTGTGTTGGACACTTCTGCCATTTCAGTCTTAATATTCTGGATTGAATTTTCATGCTTATGTGTTATTTCCAGTACTGTGTTGATTGTACCCTCTCTATCTTATAATGACTTTTTAATTTCTTGTAACTCTTTGTCTATTCTATCAATTTTTTTTTCCTTCCATCTTTTGTATTTTCATTCATATCTGTTCAAGTTTCTCCTCATCCATATATTTCCTCTGGATTGTTGTTGCTGAAGTATTTGCTCTTTTATTGACTTCCATTGTTTCTTCCTACATTTGCATCTTTTTCTGTAGCTGAACAAATATCTCTACATCAACATATTTCTTCTGGTTCTCTCGATCCGGGGTACCTTGTGTCTGCTTTTTTAGAAGAAGGGTTATTTTGTTTTTTCATAATGGCTGATGTGGATTGCTGCTTTCTTGACATTATAGGAGTCTTTTCTTAGTAGACATTAGTCTATTATAACTATAAAATTACCCAGGGTACAGCAATGTTTTATGAAGCACCTATATATTTATGCTCCCTCCTTCACTCGTTGCCTGTAAGGCCAACAGCCTGACAGCAGTTTCCCCCACCCCACCCCACCCCCGCCAAAGTACCTGAATGACCAAGAAGGAAGACTGTTGTTCCATTCTGAAAGTGGCTTTTCACCTCTTTCGAGGTGCCCAGGACCTTCCTGTTGCTTCAGTTAAGGAGTCTCGTGTGATCAAGCTAGACAGCAGTTTTCCCCCCAAATAACTGTGGGAACAGCGGAGGCAACACAGTCCTGCTTCCTGCCATGCAGTCCTGCTTCCTGCTGTGCAGGTGGGGTCATATTTTGGGGAGCTCAAACTAAGACTCAGATACTTGAGATCTCATTTCTCCCCTCATGTTGTGGTCCTGGCATTGGTCTTTCCAGGGTCACCTGTGATGTAATTATTGTTATGTGCCATTGAGTCAACTATCACTCATAGCAACCCTAAAAATAATGGAGCTGAGCCCTACCCTATCCTATGCCATCCTCACCATATCTGACATACTTGAGACCACAATTGTAGTCATTTTATCAATTCATCTGGTTGAGGGTCTTCCCCTCCTTCCATCATTTCTAAGAATGATTTCCTTTTCCAAGGGCTTATCTATCCTTACAACATAGCCAAAGTATGTAAGATGAAGTTTCGTTGTCCTTGCCTCCAAGAAGCATCTTGGCTATACCCAAGAAATACTTGTTTGTCATTTTGGTGGCCTATGATGGAAGATTCAGTATTCTTCTTCAACACCACAATTCAAAGGTATTACTTGTCTTCTCTCATCCTTATTCATTGTCCAACTTTCAGATGCACAGCAAGTAATTGAGATCATGGTTTGGATCAAGTGCACCTTAGACTTCAAACACATTCAGCACATTGAAGAGTTCCCTGACTGCAGACATTTCAATGTAATGTATCTTTAGATTTCCTGGCTACTTGTAGAACCAAGCAAGAGAAAATATTTTACAATTTCTATCTCATCTCCATCTATCATGAGTTGCCTATTGGCCCAATGATCAAGATTTTTGTTTTCTTGATGTTGATATATAATACTATTGAAGGTTGTGATCTTTAACCTTTTGCAATGATCACTTCAAGTCCTTCACAGTTCTCAGCAAGCAAGGTTTTGTCACCTGCATTATGCAGACTGTTGATGAAGATTTAACTGACCCTGGCTATCTCAATATCCTCCCCCTAATAGAATTTGCAATTTACATCAGTGATGTACCTTTCTACTAGTTTTAGGTTGTTGTTGTTATACGCCATCAAGTTGACTATGAACCCTGTCCTCTCCTCAGCCTATCTCACTATCTCTGACACAATTGGCCCCATTGCCATAGTCACTGTGTAAATCCATCTCATGCAGGGTCTTCCTCTCCTGTGCTGACACTCCACCTTTTCAAGCATGATATCTTTCTCCAAGGACTAGTCTGTCCTGGCAACATGCCCAAAATATGTGAGATAGAGTTTCAAAATCCTTGCCTCCAAGGAGCGACCTATTTTACCCTCTCCAGGACAGACTTGTTTGTTCTCATGGTATATTCAGTACTTTTATCCAGCAACACAACTCAAAGGCATCAATCATTCTTCTGTCATCCTTAGTCATTATACAAGTTTCAAATGCATAGCAAGTAATTGAGAAGACCATGGGCTGTATTAGGTGCATCTTAGTGTCTAGACAGACATCATTGCCCTTTAGCATTCTGGAGAGGCCCCTGACAGCAGACTTTCCTAAAGCAACTCATCTTTTGATTTCCTGACTGCTAGTGCCAAGAGTGTTGCTTGTGAATTCAAGCAAAATGAAATTGTTAACAACTTCAGTTTTTTCTCCATCTATTATTATGATGCTGTCAGTTGGCCTGGTACTGAGAATCTACTTTTCTTAATGTTGAGAAGCAATCCATATGAAACACTACAGTTCTTAACTTTCAGCAGCAAACATTTCAAGTCCTCCTTCATTTCAGCAAGCAAGGTTGTGTCATCTGCAGATTATTGATGAGTCTTCTTCCAATCCTGATGTCACATTCTTTTTCACAAAGTCCAGCCTCCTTGATAATATTTTCAGCATATAGATTGAGAAAGTATTAAGACAGGTCATATCCCTAACACACTCTTCCCCCGATTTACAATCATGCAGTATTTCCTTGTTCTGTTCTGATAACGGTTTCCTGGTTCAAATATAGGTTTCACATGAACACAATCAAGTGTTCTGGAATTCCCATTCTTCACAATGTTACCAATAGTTTATTGTGATCCACACGGTCAAATGCCTTTACATAGTCAATAAAGCAAAAATAGACATCCTTCTGGTACTCTCTGCTTTCAGCCAAGATCTATCTGACATCAGTAGTGATACCCCTAGGACCATGGCCTCTTCTAAACACAGCTTGTATTTCTGGCAGTTCTTTGTCAATATACTGTTACTGTCACTTTTAAAATAATCATCAGCAAGATTTTGCTTGAATGTGACGTTAGTGATATTATTCAATAATTTCCACATTTTATTGGATTATCTTTTTGGGAAATGGGAATTAGAATTGGAATAAATATGGATCTCTTCCAGTCAATTCTGTAGTGCCACAGCCTCTTCCAAATCCTGCTTGAACTCTGTACTGTTCTAGCCATTTTTGAATGATCTTCAGCAGTATTTTCCTTGTATGTGATACTAAAGATATTGTTCTATAGTTTCCACATTCTCTTGGATCACTTTTCTTGTAAATATGGACCTCTTCCAATCCACTGGTCAGACAGCTGTCCTGCAAATTTCCTGGCAAAGCCTGGTGAGCACATCCATGACTGCATCTGTTAATTAAAACAAGTCAATTAGTATCCCATCGATTCCCGAGATCTTATATTTTTTGCCAATGCCTTTAGTGCAGCCTCTACTTACTCCTTCTTTACCGCTGGCTCCTGTTCATACGGTACTTACTGAAATTTTTCAGTGTCAATCAGTTCTTTTTGATAGAATGATTCTATGTATTCCCTCCATGTTCTTTTAATGATTTCTTGGTCATTTAATATATTGCCCACAACATCTTTTAATATTGCAACTCAAGTTTTGTTTGTTTTTCATTTCTTTCAGCTTGAGAAATTCAGAGTGAGTTCTCTTTTGATTCTCCAATTCAAGCTCTCTGCACATTCCATTATGATACTTTTCTTTGTCCTCTTGAGCTGCCCTTTGAAATCTGTTCAGCTTTTTCTCTCTGGCATGTTTTTCCTTTATTTTGACTTTTCAATGCTCTAGTGCAATTTTCAGAGTTTCTTCTCATGTCCAGTTCAGTTTTTTATTTCTCCTCTGTCTTTGTAATGATATTTTGCTTTCTTCAATGGTTGCTATCATCCCAAAAGTTATCGGTCATTGGTTGTTTAATGGCTCAAACCTATTCCTAAGATGATCTTAAAATTCAGATGGAATAGATTCAAGATCATATCTTGTTTGGATTTAGAAGAAGCTGTGACACTAGGGAGTCATTGCTGATGTCAGATGGAACCTGGCTGAAGGCAAAAACTATCAGAAGAATGTTTATTTGTCTTTTTTTGACTGTGTGGATCATAACAAATTGTGGCTAACATTGAGAGGAATGGGAGTCCCAGAGCTATTAATTGTGCTCATGCAAAAGCTATATCTGGACCAGAAGGCTGTTGTGTCAACAGATTAGGGGAACACTTCATGGCTTAAAATTAAGAAAGAAGTGTGTCAGGGTTGTATTCTCTTTCCATGCTTACTTAATTTGTATGCTGAGCAAACTATTTGAGAAGTTGTACTCTGTGAAGGGGAATGTGGCATCAAGATTGGAGGGAGACTCATCAATAACCTGCATATGACACAACCTTACTTGCTGAAAGTGAGGAAGACTTGAAGCACTTTTTGCAGAAGATCAAAGAATACAGCCTTCAATATGGATTGCATCTCTGTGTCAAGAAAAACAAATGTTCTTCCCACCGGACCAATAGGTAACATAATTACGGATGGAGAAGAGATTGAAACTGTCAACCACTTCATCTTACTCTGATACACCCTTAATACCAGCAGTCAGAAAATACCGAGATGCATTGCACTAGGAAAGTCTGTAATTAGTGATTTCTCCTAATTATTGAAGTGTAATGATGCCAGTCTGAGAACTAAGGTGCATCTGATTCAGGCCGTGGTCTTTCCAATCACTTGCTATGCATCTGAGAGCTGGACAATGAATAAAGATGACAGCAGAAGAATTGATGCCCTTGAGCTATGATGTTGGAGAAGAGCACTGGACATCTCATGGAATGACAAAAGAAGAAACAAATACATTTTGAAAAGGATGCAGCCTCCATGTTCTTTGGAGGTGAGAGTGTTGAAGCTTTACCTCACATATTTCAGGTATGTTGCTGGGGCGGGGGGGGTCTGTTCCTTGGAGAGGAACATGATGCTTGGAAGGTCAGTGAAGAAGAGGAAGACCCTCAACCAGGTGGGCTAACATAGTGACTGCTGCAATGAGCTCTAGTGTGTGACTGCTGTAATGAGCTCTAGTGTGTTAGGAAGTGTGAAGATGGGATAGAAAAGGACAGGGTTTGGATCTATTGTTCATAGGGTCACTATGAGTTGTACTCAATGGCACGTAACAACAATAACCAGTCACTTGGCCAGGTAGTTGTCTTCCAGATTTCTTGGCACAACCTAGTGATGTATCCAGGGCTATTTCTGTTGGCTGAAATATCTCAGTTGATATTCCATCAATTACCAGGGTCTTATTTTTTGCCAATTTCTTTAAATAGCTTGAACTTCCTCTTTTATTATCATCAGCTCTTAATCATAAGCTACTTTCAGAAATTCTTTTTTGTCAGTCAATTCATGGGAGTGATGAATTCCAGCTACTGTGTGAGAGGAGATATGTATTATTAGCAACTAGCCAGTCACACTGGATCCTCATATTCAAACTTCAATACGCTGCCAGTCCTATGCAAATCTGGAACTATATTCTCAGGAATCATTCTCAAAGTCAAAACATTGATCTTTTTCCCATGAAAAAGTGAAAAAGGAGCTCCCATTTCTCTAAATGCTCTTCACAAAAAGGAGAGTTCGATTGGGTCATGCACACAATTTGGGCACAACAAGGACATATGGAACAGACATAGGAGATAGTCACATACAGTATGGTACCCTCATTCCTCAGAGAGGCAGAAGATATAAGACTAGTCACACCTTGAACATTTTCTACTTTTAATTTCACTTGGCCTGAAATTTCTTATTTATTTCTAAGTTGAAATGAACATTTCCCAAGACTTTAATCAATTGAAGTAATATCTTTCTTTCTTTCAAAATGAGAAAATTATGCTTTTCTAAGGAGCTCTGGTGTTTAAAGTATAAGGAATTGCACTACCAACCCAAAGGCATATAGTTTGAATCAACCAACTGTTCTGTGGGGGAGAGATGAACAATCTTCCCCCACTGTCACCTGTGTGATTTACTGCCTCTGAAAACCTGTTGAGGGTTATCTATGTGACAGTGCTTAACAATAGCAATAGGCCTCCAGTGAGCTTTGGGGACATTCAAGTTGTGTTCTTTTAAGCCATTCAGAGGCTCAAGGCCAAATTTCCAGAGTCCCCCTAACTCAAAGAATATTCTAAAGAACCAATATTCTCATACTCAATTTTTAAATTCTTGTAGGAGTCTGAGGTGCACATGAAAAGGCAGTTCCAAGATGAAGATCTTCAGTTAGAATATTAATGAAGTAGAGGAAAGAAATTGTAAGAGCAGACAGTAAATCGCAAAGCAGTGAACTTCAGAGATGAAAGTGTTGACCGTGAATTCTCCTGTTTCTTGAGAATATTGTATACAAAAAGGAAATAGAAATAGGAGAGGATATAACTCTACTCAGGGAAACTCCTACTTCAGCTGGAAAACTTCCAGACCAAGCTCAAATACCCTAGTGTGGCTTGGAGAAATTGGACAAAATAACAAATTCCTTGTACTTGCCTAATTGCTATAAAACAGGTCAATAAATACACAGTTAACATATATTCTTTTCTCTCTACAGCCTGGATTAAAGTTTGTCAAATTCTTGGATGCACATTAATTTAAAAAATTACAAAAAGCAGATTCTAATTTTGCACACCTGGGTTTAGCTATTCTAACAGCTCCCAGAGGGTGATGATGCTACCAGTCCAGACCATATTTTGGGTATCAAGGGTTTAGAGAATAATTCCAACTATCTGATAAGAAATTGCCTCCCACTGAATTAACAATAGGAAGCTTGCTTGAATATATACCATTCTCAAAATAAGGGCATAACTTAAAATTCCCTCAATGCCTGTTGAGTGGAAACTGACTCATAGCTTATCTTTCATTGGATCTCTGAGGTTGTAAATTGCACAGGAGTTTGTTTATCCTTCTTCTATAGAGTCACTTGTAGATTTGAACCATCACAATTTTGGCTTTTGAGTTAGCATCACAGCTTCCTATGGACTGTGTCACAAGAGCTTAAAAAAAAGGAGGGGCAAAGGTTTCTTATTTGTCTTTGAGTCATTTGAGAAAGAAATCAGGAGTCAAATAAATAAAGTGTAACTCAAAAATATATTCTGACTGTATAGCCAGAAGAAATCATTTTGAGAGAACTTCCTCTCTATATTTTCCAGGGAGAAACATCAGGACCAGAAAGGGAAGAGTGGCATAGGCAAAGCTTGGCAGAAGCACGAGGTAAAGCTCCTTGCCCCAATCCAATTCTTTCCACGAGTCCCTGCTGTTGAATTCACTTATCTTTAAAATGAAAGTCATATTATTCTAATGTTGTTTCTCTGTCTTGATAGTCAGTTTTCAGAGGCAGTAAATTGCTCTGGAGGAGACTGACTATCTTTCTCCTATGGAGCAGCTGATAGATTCAAACTGAGTGCTTTTGGGTTGAATAACACAACTCCTTACTACAAGGTCACCAGAGATCTCTTGTGACTCTGATATCTATTTTAAAGACACAATCTGTAAGAAGACTGTTCCAGAAATCAGAATATAACTTTGAGCATTGTGCAGTCTTGGACAAATTTATCACCTATGTATTCTGATCTTCAAGTTTCCCACTGGTTAAAAAAAAAAGAAAAGAAAAAGAGGATTTGTCTACTCCTCTAATCTCTTTGGTATCACAAGGAAATAACTATGTGCTAAACCATTTGATGAACCTGATTCAGGCCAGGGTCTTCATAATTACTTGCTATGCATCAGAGAGCTAGGCAGTGACCAAAGATAACAGAAGAATTGATGCCTTTGGGTTTTGGTGCTGAAGAAGAGTATGGAACATATAATGAACTGCTAAGAGAACAAACAGACCTAACCTAGAGAGGGTGAAACCAAGCTGCTCCATGGATTTTGAATCTCCATCTCACATACTTTAGTCCTGTTGACAGGAGGGATCAGTCATTGAAGAAGGACATCCTGCTTGCAAGAGAGGAGGGACAGTGCAAGAGAGGAAGACCCTGGATGAAATGGATTTGCACAGTGACTGGGGTAATGAGGGTAGATGTGTCAGAGGCAGTGAAATTGGCTCCGGATTGCACAGGTTTCAGTGCATAGGGTCTCTATGTGTCAAACCATTTGTGGGGAAAATGGAAATGAGCACACAATGAGAATACCTTCAGGTACATCTCTTCCTGGTAAAAAAATCTAGATGAGATAAGAGAGTGGAGAGTCACATTTTGATAGCGTGAGTTTGTGAGGAGGAGAAATCAAGTGGTTGAGTGAGAAAGGAAGACGCTAGAGGGGTAGGCACAGATTGGGCTCTGAAATGAGTGGATAAGTTCAGGGGAATAACTGGAGCCATGCTCCTCAGTGAATGCTTCTAAGGTATCTGGAATGTTCTGTATCTGTTCTCCCTAGGAAGAGAGCCACTAACTCCATGAATACTTGAAATATGAATGCTATCTATGGTGAAGAACTCAATTTTATATTTTTTTAAGTTTCATTAATCTAAATATAAATAAACACTCGTGGGTAATACCAAGAGAAGATCTAAACCATACTCCACAAGTAGAAAACCAGAAGAAATATACTGATTAGAAGTTATTTGAAAAGCTCTAGAAGAAAGTGCAGTTGTTGGAAAAACAATGGAAACCACTAAGAAAACAAACACTCCAGAGACATGGAGCCAGAATAAATATATTGATGAAGAAGAACTTGCAAAGTATGAGAGAAAATGTAAAAGAGGGAAGAAAGGCTTGAAAGTATAGATAAAGAAGTACATGAACTTAAAAAACCATCACAAGATAGAGAGGGTACAGCCAGCACAGTACAGAAAATAACAGAAATACATCAAAATGCACTCCAGAATATTAAGACTTGAAATGGCAGAAGTGTCCAACATGCTGAGGGGACAAAAAAAGTAGAACAGAAGAGATAGGGCAGAGAGTCAGTGCCCTAGAAGATAAGAACCTCAACAGACACATGCTAGAAGAAAAATAAGAGCTGACACATAAAGAAAATAAAAAAAATTATATATATGTAAGATGACATCAAAAGCAACAACATATATATGATTGGAATTCCAGAATGCAAGAGAGATAGGGAAATAATTGAGAAAACTGTGGAAGATGTACTAGAAGAAAACTTCCCAGGTATTAAGAAGAATGAAAAAATCCACACTCAAGCACACCAAATAGACTAGCCCCAACAGAAAGACATCAAGATATATCATAGTCAAAATCTCCAAAATAAAAGATAAAGATAGAATACTAAAAGCAGCATGAGAAAAACAAAGAGTTAATTCAAAGGAAAAAGCAATAAGATTAAGTTCTTATTTTTCAGCAGATACCACGCAAGCAAGGAGACAATGGGATGTAATTTACAGAAAGCAGAAAGAAAACATTTTCTAACCAAAGATCCTGTACCCAGCAAAGTCTTCCATCAAATATGAAGAAGAAATCATATCCTTTGCAGAAAAGAAAGAACTTAAGAAATTGGTGAAAGCAAGATCAAATCTACAGAACTTTTAAGTGAAGTCCTTCACACAGAGATACCAAAAGAAAGCAGATGCACCATAGTAGCAGGAAATAACAACAACAAAAAACCCACAGCAAAATGGCAATGATAAAACCTGGCCTACCAATAATTAATTTAATGTGACTAGACTAAATGCACCAATCAATAGAAAAAGTGTAGCAGAATGGATAAACAAAGCCCATCAATATGTTTTCCACAAGAGACGCATTTAAAAAATGAAGAGAAAGATAGACTCAAAATCAAAGGTTGGGGAAAAAAAATATACCAAGCAAATTGTATCCATATAAAAAGCAGGAATGTCTATACTAATCTCTGATAAAAAAGACTTCAGAAAAAAAACCACCATAAAAGACAAGGAAGGGCATGATATAATGACTAAAGGGACAGTAAATCAAGAATATAACATTGGTCAACATCTATGCACCAAACGATAGTTGTGCTAAATACATTAAAAAACTGTTAACAAAAAAAAAAAATAACAACAACAAAATTGAAGAAAGAAATAGGCAGTACCACAATAAAGGTAGAAAACCTTAACATACCACTCTCACCAAAGGATAGGTCAACTCAAAAGGATTTAACAGTCTTTTCTTATGGAGGCCCTGTTGCTGCTATTGCTATGTGCCATCAAGTTGTTTGTGACTCATAGCAACCCAATGTACAACCCCTTGAACCCTGATCTATCTTGAGCCAACCTTATCATCTCTGACATAACTAACCCTATTACCCCAGTGACTGAGTCAATCCATCTCATCAAGGGTCTTTCTCTTTTGTGCTCTCCCTCCACCCTCCAAAGCATGATGTCCTCCTCCAAAGACTGATTCCTCCTTGCAGTATACCCAAAGTATGTCAGATGAAGCTTCAGAATCCTTACCTCCAAGGAGCAGCCTGGTCTCATGCTCTCTAGGATGAACCTGATTGTTCTCTTAGCAGTCCATGGTATATTCAGTACTCTTCCAGCACCACAGCCCAAAGGCATAAATTCTCATTCTATCATCTCTAGTCAATTTCCAGCTTTCTAATGCACAGCAAGTAATTGTGAAGACCATAGCCTGGATCAAGTGCACCTTAGTCTCCAGATTGACATGATTGCTCTTGAGTACTCTTGGAGAAGTCCTTAACAGCAGATTTTCCCCATGAAATTGGTCTTTTTTATTTCTTGGCTGCCAGTACCAAGAGTGTTGATTCTGGAGTTAAGAAAACTGAAGCTGTTAATAATTTCTATTTCTTCACCTTCTATCATGATGCTACCAATTGGACCAGCAGTGAGAGTCTTTGTTTTCTTGATGTTGAGCTTCAATCTATATTGAAGACTACAGTCCTTGACCTTCAGCAAGCGCTTCAGGTCATCCTCAGTTTCAGCAAGCAAGGTTGTGTCATCTGCATAATGTAGGTTGTTGATAAGTCTTCCTCCAATCCTTATGCCACATTCCTCCTCATAAAGCTCAATCTTCCGGATGATCTGTTCTACATATAGATTGAAAAGGTATGAAGATAGGATATATCTCTTTTGTACACCTTTCTTTATTTTGAAACATACAGTGTTTCCTTACTCTGTTTTGAGGACTACTTCCTGATCCAAGTATAGGTTTCACATAAGTACAATCAAGTGTTCTGGAATTCCGGTTCTTCTCAGAGTTAGCCACAATTTGGTGTGATCCACACAGTCAAATGTCTTTGTATAGTCAATGAAACACAGATAGACATTCCTCTGGTACTCTCTTCTTTCAGTCAAGATCCATATAACATTAGCAATAATATCCTTAGTACTAAGGCCTTTACTAAGCCCAGACTGCACTTCAGGCAGTTCTCTTTTGATGTGCTGTTTCAGTCATTTTTTATCATATTCAGCAGAATCTTGCCTGCACGTGGTATTAATGATATTGTTTAATAATTTCTGTACTTTGTTGGGTCACCTTTCTTTGAAATGGGAAGAAATGTATATCGCTTCTAGTCAATTGGCCGGGTGATTGCCCTCCTTCGATAATTGGGAAATATCTTTAACCTGTAAAGTGCTTGCCTGCAAGATACTGTTCTAAATCTGAGTATTCAAATTGTGACAGACTAGAAAGAAGGATTGGCTATCCACTTACAAAACAGCAGGCCTTTGAAAACCCTATGTATAATAGAGCACACTGAGAGGAGACTAACAGATAAGGCAACTGAAGCTGAGCCCTTAAATATGGAAACACAAAGGAGGAGGAACAGTTTTAAGCAGACACTAGGGATTGGAACATGGAATGTGAGAAGCATAAAAGTAGGAAAATCAGCCATTGTTAAGAAAGAAACGGAACACATAAATATTGATATACTAGGTATTCCGTTTGCTTGGCTCCACAGTCAACACTCTTGGCATCAGCAACCAGGAAATAAAAAAAGTATTGCAATGGAAAAGTCTGCTGTTAGGGACCTCTCTAAATTACTCAAGAGCAACGGTGTCTCTCTGGAGACTAAGGTCCTCCTGATACAGGCCATGGTTTTTGCAATCACTTGTTATGCATTAGAGAGTTGGACAATGACTAGGGAGGATAGAAGGAGAATTGA
>NW_006399922.1:5982084-5985070 GCF_000299155.1 Elephantulus edwardii | reverse complement strand
TGGGATGGGTGTGTCAGAGGCAATGCGATTGGCACAGGATAGAGCAGTGTTTAGGGCTGTTGTACATAGGGTCGCTATGAGTCGCAAACGACTCAACGGCACATAACAACAACAACAACAACAACAAAGTATTGGTGAAATGAGATGGATTGGCATGGGACATTTTTAATCGATGTGATCTACTATGCTGGAGATGAGAAGGTGAAGAAAAATGGGTTACTTTCATAGCTAAAAAAGTCCTTTCTAGATCCATCTTGAAATACAATTTTGTGAATGACAGGATAATATCCATACACATGCAAGGAGGCCCTGTAGGATTCTGTAAACTTTTTATATGAGACCCTGGTCTCATATCAAATGGTATTACCAAATGTGTTTTTCCAGTCAGTTGCTTTCTTTTCACATTGTTGTAAAATGTTTTTGATGTGCACACAGGGATTAAATCTTTAGAAGGTCTCATTCACCAATTTTATCCTCTTCAGATTGTACATTTCTGACTGTTTTGGCAATCTCTTTATAGACTAGGCCTTCCTAGCTTGATCCCGGTTTGTATCTGATGAATTTAAGGTTTTGGGCTTTACTACCAGGTCTATGATCAACCTTGAACTGATTTTTGTGTATGGGGTGAGAAGTGGATCCTGTTTCAGCTTTCTGTAGGTAGCAGTCTAGTTTTGCCAGAATCATTTGTTGAAGAGGTTGTCATTTCCCTATTTGATAGGTCTTATACATGCTTGGTGAGATTTTCAAATGCTACAACCACCCTGAAAGGCAGTTTGGCATTTCCTCAAAAAGCTAAACACAGAAATTCCACATGGCCCAGCTATCTCATGGCTCGGAATATACCCCAAGAAAATTGGAACTGATGCACGGAGTTTTGTACACCAAGGTTTATAGCAGCATTATTCATCATCGGGAGAACATGGAAACAGCCCAAATGTCCAGCCACACAGAATGGATTGAGAAATTATGGTACAGTCATATGATGGAATACTAGCATACTATGTAAGACCACTGTTAAATATATTTGCTTTTTAATTTTTTTATTTTTCTACTAGTTTATTTACAAAATTCAAATATAAATTTGAACAAATTCTTTCAATTTCCCTCACCCGTTCACCCATCAAATAGTACAACCCAATGATTAATGCCCCCTTCCCCCTGCACATCCACATCACTATGCTTCCAACCTCTCCCACCCCTCCTGGATCCTTATATTCATTCTACAATAATGGTTTTATAGAATATTTTTTTCACTCAGCATAATGCTCTCCAGTCCCTCCCAAGTTAGAAAATAATTTACAAAGTTATTGCTCCTGCGTGATGCATAGTATTCCATAGTGCGAATATACCTTAATTTCTCAAGACATTCATTTGTGGTTGGACACTTGTTGGACATTTGTTGGACATTGTTTCCATGTTCTTGCGATGGTGAAGAATGCTGCTTTGAACACTGGTGTACAAATCCCCGTTTGTGCCTCAGTTCTCATATTCTCAGGGTATATTCCAAGTAGTGGAATAGCTGGGTCATAGGGAATTTCTATGTTCAGCTCTTTGAGGGAGCACAAACTGTCTTCCAGAATGGTTTGAAGCTCCATTTGACATACTTTGGGCATGTTGCAGGAGAACTGCATAAGGCCATTGTAAAAATAGAAGGACAATAAGTAAAACATGTATGAGGACCCAAGGGGGGAAGGGGTGGGAGCAGAGGGGTGAGGATAGGTAGGGGTAAAACCTCCAGGTTGCGCAATTTGGTGGGTGGAGGAAGGGAGTAAAGTAAATAGGGAAAATTCATCAGGGACTCGCAAAGGTAAAGTAATGATGGGCATGGTCCCATGGTGATTAACTTTATAAAACATAATTCAAGGGAATTATTTCGTGAAACACCAATGTGAAATTCAATGTATATGAACTTTGTAAGCAAACCAATATATTAAACCAAAAAAGTACAAAAACAAAACCCCCAAACTTGCTGAAGTTGTGATGGGTAAGGTGGAAAGACCGTTTTCTGTGCCATAGTTTCTGAGATCACCCTGAACTATGTGATGAGACAGAGGAGGGGCAGTGTCTGAAGGAAACAGTGGCAAGAGTCAGAATTTTGTTCTTACTGGGCTTTGTAGGCTGGGTGAGGGGCTAAGAGGCAGTCTTCAGCATTTGGTCCCATATTAACCTGTCACCACTCCAATTTCACTCCTTTCTATGGACATAAATGATATTTCATAAAATTAGACATGATATCAACAACAGGAGAAAATAATTTAACAAGGCAAATTGAAATACCACTCTTGATGCAAACACCCTTTTAAAGTTTGCCACCCTGATCCTATGCAATTAGATAAAGCAATTATGAACACTGCTGTCAAGCACCTTGCATGGATAGTCTGGCAGAAATGAAAGGCCTCTAATGGAGGTTCAGCCAGTAAATCTGGAGAGGCTGCACGTTTCGGGACACAGAGACAATTATTGCAGCTGGGTTAATTAATCAAATGAGGAAATAGAATAAAAATTCACCTTACAGCCATAACCCACAGAGCTCAAATGCAAATGGTGTAAAATAAATAAGGCAATCCATTCTTACCTGAATCCTTACTTTTTTTATTGATTGTGAACTTGAAGAGTGATGCTCTAATTGAGTTCAACTATGTGTTTGAAAAGTAAAAGAAGACAATGTTAAGAAATGCTTTGCAACTTTTCAAAGAGAAGAGTGTACTGGGGAGAGGGGTGGGCAGGGAGAAAAGTGCAACAATGAATGAATGGATATCCAAAGTCTCTGTAAATTTTCATTAAAATTAATAATAATAAAATATAGCCCAAAAATGCTTTGTTGTTGTTGTTGTTGTTGTTATGTGCCGTCAAGTCGCCTGTGACTCATAGCGACCCTATGTACAATAGCCCTAAACTCCGCTCTGTCCTGTGCCAATCGCACTGTCTCTGACACTCCCATCCCAATTATCCCAGTCTCTGAATCAATCCACCTCATAGGGGGCCT
>NW_006399922.1:5975594-5979619 GCF_000299155.1 Elephantulus edwardii | reverse complement strand
TTTCTTTGTATTTCCATACTTGAAAACTCAACCTTCTTTGCCATTTCTGTTATCTAAATGTGTTCTGTTGTACATAGGGTTTTCAGAGGCCTGCTATTTCAGAAGTGGATGGCCATTTAACAGAATGTCATATTGAAATCCTACCTGAAAATAAAATAAATTTTATCATCTCTGCCACACATAGGAACTTTGGATGCCTAGTGAGGAAGCATTGTAATGTAACCCAAAGGTGGAGGTGGTTGTAACTGTTTTGTGCTGTTGAGTCAGAACTGACTCATAACTGACCCTCCAGGGGGTTTTCAGAGACAGTAAATTGTATAAGAAGATATTGTCCATCCTCCCATAAGCAGCTTGTGGATTTGAACTGTGTCTTTGGGATTGTAATGCAGCTTCATACTACTAGGCCACTCAAACGTAGGTGGTTGGAATCCACCAGTTACATGCCAGAAAGACAAGCATTCTCCTCCCAGGTGATTTGTATTCTAAGGAAACCTGGAGAAGAAGTAGATAGGAGTTGGTCCTGACTTTAGGGCATATAAGAATGTCAATTTCCATCTTCATTTGACCACATGCTTGGTTCTGCATGATCATATTTCACAATACTTTGTTTTTCAAAGCAATACTCATTTATGAGGACCATAAACAAACCTTTAGAAGTTTTTTCCAAAATCTCAGTAAAAGGCAGCACTCAATAAGGGGTTCATTAAACACTGTAATAAATCACATTAATGAATAACAATTCATGTTATACAACAGAAAAGTCTAGGAATTATTATATGACATATCAATGATTTATAAATGCTTGCTCCATTAAAATGATGTTAATAATTTTTAAAACATAAGGAGAAAAAGTAATTGATCATTTGTGTGAAAAATAAAAACTATGTACAGTATAAAGTTGATTAGTTGTTATAAGTAATGACGTTAATAAATTAATTTTATAACTATTTATTTATTTATAACTATTTATTTGAACTATTCAATGAAATTGTAATATCAATAGATAAAACAAAATATGTATGAATGATCAAATTAAATTGTTATTACAATGATAGAAAACAAAGTTTGTATGAATGAAAAACACAATATGATTTATAAACCTGCTCTCAAATAAATAAAAGTGGGGGTGGGTGTAGAAAAATGCTTCAAAAACAATCTTAGAATGATAGCCCAATGGTAAGAGGCTGTGCTGTAATCCCAAAGGCATGCAGTTCAAATCCACCAGCTGCTCTTCAGGAGGATGTTCAATCTCCTTCCATATGATTAACTACTTCAGAAAACCTTCTGGACAGTCAGCTATAGGTTGGTTCTGATGACTTAACAACAACACACCAATAGCATTATATTTAACAGAAATCAGTCATTTTAATATTGTTTCTCCCCCATGCCAACCCCTACCTCTGCTTTTTTTTCCCTCTGTGTGCAGTGTTTAGTCTGTGGGGAGCTCCAGTGGAGTATCCTGTAGGGACTTCTCTGACAGTTTGAATCTACCAACGACTCTGTGGGAAGAAGATGAGCTAACTCCTCTTGTAGAATTTACAGCCTCAGAAACCCATTAGGGAGTCAGCTGTGTGTTGATTCCAACTCCACAGCAGTGACTGGCTTACTTTTGTTGTTATTATGTATAAATGAGAACCAACTGAGCTCCCTTTTTCACTTTGTTGTTGTTGTTAAGTGCTGTTGAGTCATAGACGACTCATAATGACCCTATGAATGAAAGACCCGAATGCTTGTATAACTTTCATTGTTTCTCCAAGTTCATAGGGTTTCCATAGGCAAGCTAGTGGATGCCACTCCTGCTTCCAAGCTTGTTTTAATCGGGTGTTCTACCTAACACTGTCCACCATGGGTAACCATTATCGCATTTGACACATCAGTGTTTAGGCTACAATAAAGCCTTCATGAATTCTGATGAAATTTATTCCTTTTCTCAAAAGTTCTTTCCTTCTTGATCTGTAACATGGATATAGTAGTAACCTATTCCCAGGAATAGTGAGAGGAAACAATGTGAATATATATGAAGCAATGTGACTATATATATGCTTTGAGAAATGACAATAGTTATAGAAAGACTTCAGGTCTTTTGTTCATAGGGTCACTATAAGTTTTGCTCAACTTGACGGCAATCAACAGCAACACACATACACACACACACATATGCTAAAGCACTCACACTTTCATTCATTTGAGGTTAAGAAATTTTTAAAAGTTTTTTATTGAGAATATATACAAGACATATAGCAATTTAACAGTTTCTATATACATTGTGGTTTATTACACTTGCTGAGTTGTACATACTCACCCACCTTTACTGAGTTACCCCTCTTTATTTAATATAAACATACTGCCTCCTAAAGTTCTCATCAGATCTTTCAATTTGCTGTTAAATCTGATCTTGCACAGCTGTTAAGTATGACTGAGTCAGCTCCAGCTCATAGCTACCCTATGTACAACAATAAAACCTTGACAGATCTTGTATCATCCTCACATTCTGCACTATGTTTAGCCTGTTGTTATAGTTACTATGCAACCTATGTTTCAATGAAAAAGTTTTCCTTCACTGGTCTCCAACTTTCCAAGCATTATGTCATTTATTCAATGATTGTGCTCTCCTGATAACATGCCTAAAACATATGGGATAAATTTCCATCATTCTTGTCTCTAAGGAGCATGCCTCCAACACCTACTGATTGGGACAAAACATTTGGCAAAACAATCCAGATCCCCACCAGATCTTTCCCATTTTCTTTACTTCCCCTCCTTCCACCACCAAATTGTGCAACCCTATGCATTTCCCCTCTACCCATCCTCACCTCTCTGCTCCCACCTCTTTCCCCCTTGGATCTTCATACATATTTTATCCTTCTATTTTTACAATAAATGTCTTATGTAGTATTGTCCTTCTATGATGGAGTCAGTTCACTCAGCATAATGCTTTCCAGTTTCTCCCAATTGCATAGTAGTTTTCCAAATTGTTGCTCCTGAGTATTCATAGTATCCAATCATATGAATGTACCACTATTTCTCAATTCAATTAATTGTGGTTGGACATTTGGGCTGTTTCCATATTCTCCCAATTGTGAATACCATTGCTAGGAACTTCATAATCTCTGATTATGTCTCAGTTCTAATTTCCTGGGGTATATTCCTAGCAGTGGAATAGCTGGGTTAAATGGAATTTCTATGTTCGCCTTTTTAAGGAAATCCCAAATTGGCTTCCAGAGTGGTTGTACCATTTTATAATCCTACCAACAGAGTGTGAGAGTTTTTATCTCTCACCAATTTTTTTCTCTTTAGGGAAAAGTTGTTCCATGTGAGCCAGCTATTATTACATTGCTTGAAATAAATCCCAAGAAAATGATAAATAAGACACAAATGGAGACCTGTATACCAATGTTCATAACAATATTATTCACCATCGCAAGAACATAGAAATCGCCCAAATGTCCAACCACAAACAAATGAATTGAGAAGTTGTGGTACATTCACACAATGGACTACTATGGAGTATGCAGGAGCAATGATCTTGTAAATTACTACCTAAATTAGGAGGGACTGGAGAACATTATGCTAAGTGAACTAACCCAGTCCCATAAGGACAAATTTGTATAAGACTATTATCATAGAATGAGTATGAGTATCCAATGAGGGGAACGTGGGTACAGAGGACTTAGGATAGGGGGCAGTGATAATAATAGTGTGGCACAGTTTGATGGGTGTGGGGAGGTGGACAGCTCTGGTGTGAAAAACAATGTATATGAACTTTGTAAATAAACTAGTATTTAAAAAAATCTAAAATTATTATATTTGCAAAATCCACAAAGCTAGCATCATACAGAGTAAAATAATCAATGTTAATTCCCACAAAACCGAATATTATGCTCACTAAACTATTCAACTCAAACACAAATCTCTAAAATTCCAAGTCAATAAGCAACTCCAGATCATTCTTCTGCTCATTCATTACTTCATTTATCAGCAAAAATGCACTGTGTTGATCTCTGACCCACGACCACCATCTTCAG
>NW_006399922.1:5952040-5956807 GCF_000299155.1 Elephantulus edwardii | reverse complement strand
TCCAAGGGCGGGAGTGGGGAGCAGAGGGTGAAAATGGCAGGAAGTCTAATACAGGGTTGCACAATTTGATTGGGGGGAGGGGCAGATCTGTTGGGGGAAACAATGTATATAAGCTTTTTAAGTAAGCCAGTATTAAGGGGACTTAAACAACAAAAGACATTAATTTGTTGCTTATAGGTGACACATTTAAGAAATGGGGGGGGGAAGATAGACTAACAATTAAAGGCTGGAAAATTCATTTTTAAAAAGATAGAAAATAGGCAATTTTATTTGGGAAGAAGGAGACCCCCAAATAAGCAAAGCACTTCTGAAAAACAAAATTAAGTGTGAAGCACTACAAAATATACTACATAGCTGTAATAACCAAAACAGCATAGTACTGGTACAATGAAAGACACATAAACCAATGAAACAGAATTCATTGATGTTATTCTTTTGTGGTAGTACATTGCCAGCCTTTTTATACCATAAGTAAGGCCTTCTAAGTTTGGTCAGAAAACCAAAGGGGCTGTTTCATTAAATTCTTCTGTGTCTGCCAATTCTTTTAGGTACAATGACTCTGTATACTCATTCATCTACTTCTAATGCTTCCTGAATCATTTAATATCCTGCCCAAAGCATCCTTAAGTATTACACCTCAAGGCTTGAATTTGCTCTTCAGTTCTTTCAGCTTAAGAAATGCTGAGCACATCCAGGACAGCATCTGTTTGTTTGACCTTCTGTAGCAAGTGCTTCAGCCCCAAACCCTGTTGTTTTTGTTATGTGCCATCGTGTCACCTGCGACTTGTAATGACCCTATGTACAACAGCCCTAAACCCTGCTCTATCTTGTGCCAATCTTATTGTATTTGATACATCTACTACCCCCATTACCCTAGTCACAGAATCAGTCCATCTCATTGAGGGTCTCCTCTCTTGCACTGTCACTCCAACTCCCCCCCCCCCCAAGTATGACATCCCTCTCCAAGGACTGGTCCTGCCTCAAGTATATCCAAAACATGTCAGATGAAGCTTCAGAATCCTTGCTTCCAAGGAGCAGCCTGGTCTTGTGGTCTCTAGGACAAACCTGTTTGTTCTCCTAGCATTCCATGGTATATTCAATACTCATCTCAAGCACCACAGCTCAAAGGTGTCAATTCTCCTTCTATCATCCGTGGTCATTGTCAAGCTTTATGATGCATAGCAAATAATTACTATGGTATGTACCAGGTGCACCTCTGTCTCCAGACTGACATCGTTGCTCTTCAGTACTTTGGAGAGGTATCTGAAAGCAGACTTTCCCAATGTAATTAATCCCTTAATTTCCTGACTGCTGGTACCTAGAATGTTGATTGTGGAATCAAGTAAACAAAAACTATTAACAATCTCAATCTCTTCACTATGTATCACTAAGCTGCCAATCAGTCCAGTGGTGAGAATTTAAATTTTTTTTTTTTTGGTGTTGAGCTTCAATCCATATCCTTGACCTTCTGCAGCAAGTGCTTCAGGGCCTCCTCAGTTTCAGCAAGCACGGTTGTGTCGTCTGTGTAATGCAGATTGTTGATGAGTCTTCATTCAATCCAGGTGCCAAATTTCTCCTCATAGAGCCCAGTCTTCCAGATAATCTGTTCCACATATAGATTGAAAATATATGGAGATATGACACATTCCTGGTGTACACCCTTCCTGATTTTGAATCATGCGGTGTTTTCTTACTCTGTTCTGAAGACCACGTCCTGGTCCAAGTATAGGCTTTACATAAGCATGATCACGTGGTCTGTGATTGCCATTCTTCTCAGAGTCAGCCACAGTTTGTTGTGATCCACACAAACACCTTTGCATAGTCAATGAAACACAGACATTACTTTGGTACTCCCTGATTTCAGCCACAATCCACCTATTAGGGATATTAGCTATAATATCCCTTGTACCACAGTCTCTTATAGACTCAGCCTGCACTTCAGGCAGTTCTCTGTTGATTTGCTGTTGGGTAATCTTCAGCAGAATCTTGCCTGCATGAGCTATCAATTATGTTGTTCAATAACTTTTGCACTCTATCAGGTCACCTTTCTTTGTAACGGGAACAAACATATATTTCTTCCAGTCAGTTGACCAGGTGGTTGTCCTCCAGATTTCTTGGAAGAACTTGGTGAGCACATCCAGGGCAGCATCTGTTTGTTGGATTATGTCAGTTGGTATGCTCTCAACTCCCGGAGCCTTGTTTTTTTGCCAATTCTTTCAAAGCAGCTTGAACTTCCTTCATCACCACAGGCTCTTGCTCATATATTGCTTCATTAAATTCTTCTGTGTGTGCCAATTCCTTTTGGTATAATGACTCTGTATACTCTCCTTGTCTATGTGGACCACAACAAACTGTGGCTGACTCTGAGAAGAATGGGAATCCCAGAACACTTGATTGTGTTAATGCGGAACCTATAGTTGAACCAAGAGGAAGTCACCAGAACAGAGCAAGGAAACAGTGCATGGTTCAAAATTGGGAAGGGTATATGCCAGGGATGTGTCCTGTCTCCATACCTTTTCAACCTGTATGCAGAACAAATCATCTGGGAGGCTGGGCTCTATGAAGAGAAATGCGGCACGAGGAATGGTGGAAGATCTATCAACAATCTGCGTTATGCAGATGACATAAGCCTGCTTGCTGAAACTGAGGAGGACCTGAAGCACTTGCTGCTGAGGGTCAAAGACTGAAGCCTTCAATATGGATTGAGGCTCAATGTCAAGAAGACAAAGATCCTCACCACTGGACTAATAGGCAGCATCAGGATGGATGATGAAGAGATTGAGATTGTTCACAGCTTTAGTCTGCTTGGCTCAAAAATCAACATTCTTGGCACCAGCAGCCAGGAAATTAAAAGACGTATTACGATGGGAAAGTCTTCTGTTAGGGACCTCTCTAAAGTACTGAAGAGCAACGGTGTCTCTCTGGAGACTAAGGTGCATCTGATACAGGCCATGGTCTTTGCAATCATTTGTTATGCGTGAGAGAGTTGGACAATGACTAGGGAGGATAGAAGGAGAATTGATGCTCTTGAGCTTTAGTGTTGGAGAAGAGTAGAGTACCATGGATTGCTAAGAAAACAAACAGAGTCATCCTGGAGAGGGTTAAACCGGGCTGCTCCTTGGAGGCAAGGATTCTGAGGTTTTGTCTGACATACTTTAGTCATAGTGTAAGGAGAGACCGGTCCTTTGAGAAGGACTTCATGCTTGGGAGGGTGGAGGACAGGTGCAGGAGGGGAAGGCCCTCTAGGAGGTGGATTGGTTTGGTGACTGGGGTAATAGGAATGAGTGTGTTGGAGACAGTGAGATTGGCACAGGACAGAACAGAGTTTAGGACTGTTGTACATAGGGTCGCTATGAGTTGCAAGCTACTCGATGCCACATAACAACAACCACAACAACAACAACAATGCTTCCTAGATCATGTAATATTCTTCCCAAAGCATCTGCAAGTATTACAACTCAAGGCTTGAATTTGTTCTTCAGTTCTTTCGCCTTAAGAAATGCTGAGCAAGTTCAGCCCCTTTGGTTTTCTGACTCCAGCTCATTGTACTCATGAAAAACAAAATGGGGCCAAACTTAGAAGGCCTTGTTTATGGTATAAAGAGGCTGGCAAATAAAGCCAGAAGTGTACCACCAGGAAAGAATAACATTGATGAATGAGATCCTCTAAAGATTAAATCCCTGTGTACATAAAAAGCTTTTTCCAATAGAGAAAACCAACTGACTGGGGGAAAACATTTGGTAGTGCCATCTCAGACAAGGATTCCATAACCAAAATTTACAGAATTCTACAGGGCCTTCTAAGGAGCTCTGGTGGTCTAATGGTAAGAAACTGCACTGCAATTCCAAAACCACATAATTAAAATCCACCCCCTGCTCTGTGGGAAAAAATGAGCAATCTCCTCTTTCGAGATTAACAGCCTCTGAAAACTGCTGGGGGGTCAGTTATGGGTGAGTTTGTACTCTATAGTACTCAACAACAACACAAGATCTCCACAAGGAAAAGACTGAAAAACACTTACAATGGGCAAATTATATGGAAAAGAACTTTCACACTGTAAGACAGTTGGATAGTCAACAGACACTTGAAGAAATTATCAAAATAAATGTCAATAAGAGATATGCAAATCAAAGCCACTAAGAGATAACATCTCATCCCAATTTCAGTTGGCAAAGTTTAATAGGCAATAAGTGTTGGAGAGGATGTGGAGAGATTGGAACTCTTATTTACTGCTGATGAGAATGTAGAACGGTACAATCACAAAGGAAGGAAATCTGGCACCTCCTAAAAATATTGGAAATAGAAATACCATTTGACCCAGAAATTCCACTACTGGGAATAAACATTAAAGAGACCATAGCCATGACTCAAAAATAATGTATGTAAACCCATGTTTATTGCTGCATATTTACAATAGCAAAGAGATGGAAGCAACTAAGTGTACATCAACAAACGAATGGATAGAAAAACTATGGTAAATTCACAAAATTGAATACTATGACACATTGAAAAGCAATTAAATAGTAAAATATTACACAACATGAGGGAATCTTGAGGACATTATGCTAAATGAATTATCTCCATCACAAAAGGACAAATACTGCATAACATTGCTGTTATAAAAAAGGACAGTGGGACCCCCCTACAGCCCACACCTGTGTGACCCTTAGCACACAGGGTTGCTGCATAAACCCCCAGCAGCGCACAAGACCCGTCCCCACCTCTTGGTGATAGTGTCCAACCCCTGCGCTCCTTGTCCCCTATTCC
>NW_006399922.1:5912748-5924013 GCF_000299155.1 Elephantulus edwardii | reverse complement strand
GGCGGGGAAGAAGAACAAACTGGGGAGGAGAGTAGAGAGAATGGTGCAGCAATGAAAGAATGAAACCCCCAAATCCCTGTAAATGTTCATTAAAACTAATAAAATTTAATAATAAAAAAGAAAAACACTCACATAATTCACAGTATTAATAAAGTAAATAACAAGAACTAGATAATGTTAGCAATTGATACAGAAAAGACATTTGTAAAATTCCAACACTCCTTTCTGATTAAGACACTCACCAAAATTGGAATAGAAGGGAATTTCCTCAACATAGTGTAAAGTATATATGCAAAACCAAGAGCCAACATCATTCTCAATGATGTAGACAGACTAAAAACATTTCCTTGAGAACAGGGACCAGACCAGGATTCCCACTGTCACCACTTCTTTTCAATATTGTCCTCGATGTGCTTTCTAGGGTAATACAACAAGAAAAGGAAATAAAAGACATTCAAATCGTCAAGAGATGGTTAAACTATTGGTTTGTGAATATGATATGATAGTATACACAGAAAATCCAAGGACTGGAAAAAAAAAGTCAGAATTAGTAGGTCAATTTAGTAGAGTGGCAGGATATACTATCAATATACAAAACTTAGTGGGATTCCTCTACAGTAACAAAGAGAACTCAGAGAAGAAAACCAAGAAAGTAATACCATTTACAATAGTTGACCACAAGTTGAGATACTTGGGAGTGAAACTAACTAGAGATACAAAAGACCTGTACAAAGAAAACTATAGAATGTTTCTGCAAGAGACAATAAAAGACCTAAAGAAATGGAAAAATGTCCCCTGATCATGGATGTTATTGCTGTTGTTAAGTGCCATCGAGTTGTAGGCAACTCATAGCGACCCTATGAACAAAAGTCCTCAACACTTGTGTGACTTTTATCCTTTCTCCAGGTTCATAAGGTTTCTGAAGGCAAGCTTTTGCAGAAGTGGATGCCACTCCTTCTTCCAAGCTTGTTTTAATAGAGGAGTGCCACCAAACACTGTCCGCCATGGGTCACCATTAACGCATTTGACACATCAGTGTCACAGTGTTCAGCTTCACAGCAACTACAAGTTACCTCTGTATGGCAAGTGGACGCACCAGGATTATATGATCTAGAAGAATGTTTAAACAAAAACAATTAAAAACAGGCCTGAGGGCCGCAGATTAAAAGTCACCCACGTTTGGCTTGGTAGCATCACTTTCTGTCCACTAGGCCAATTGATCTTTCTCTCTGTTGATGTTATTGTTTTTAAGTGCCATAAGCACTTTTGAAGACTCAATATTGTGGATATTGTGAATTTGAATATTCAATATTGTGAAAATGACAATCCTACCAAAAACAATCTACATTTTCAACACAATCCCAATACAGATACCAAATTTATATTTAAAGATTGAAAGGGAAATTGCCAAGTTTATTTGGAGAGACAAGAGACCCTGAATAAGCAAACACTTCTGAGAAACAAAAATGAAGTGGGAGGTATAGCATTCTCTGACCTCAAAACCCACTGCACATTGATATAACCAAAACAGCAAGGTCTTGGTAATGACAGGCCTGTAGACCAATGTAATAGAATTGAGAACCCAGAAATTGACCCAGCTATCTATGGTCAACTGACATTCAACATGGAAATAAAACCTACCAAGTTAGAAAATGACAACCCCTTCAACAAAAGGTGCTGGCAAAACCGGACCGTTACCTACAGAAAGCTGAAACAGCATCCACATCTCACACCATTCATGAAAAATCTACTCAAGGTTGATCAGAGACCACAGAGTAAAGGCCAAAACCATAAAGTTCATAAGATACCAACTGAGATAAAGCTTAAAGGCCTAGTTAATGGTCTAAAGAGACAGCCAAATACAGACAGAAATGCACAATTTGAAGAGGATAAAATTAATGAATGGGACCTTCTAAAGATTAAATTGCTTAAAAAAACTTTCTCAACAGGGTGAAAAGAAAACCTACAGACTAGGAACAAACTTTTGGCAATACCAGCTCAGACATTAGTTTCATAATTAAAATTACAGAATATTCCTGGGCCTCCACAATTACAAATGGGCAAAAGACATGGAAAGAATTTTCACAAAGGAAGACATTCAAATGGCCAACAGACTTATGAAGAAATACTAAAAGTCACTGACAATAAAAGAGATGCAAATCAAAACCACAGTGAGATTCCAACTCACTCCAGTAGCAGTGGAAAAGTTTAACAAGACAGCAAGTAATAAATGTTGGAGAAGATGTGGTGAGATAGGAACTCTAATACATTGTTGGTGGGATTGTACAATGGTACAACCATTCTGGAGGTCAGTTTGGCACTTCCTCAAAAAGCTGAACATAGACATTCCATATGACCCAGCTATTTCATTGCTTGAAATATACCCCCCAAAAAATGATAATTGAGGCACAGAGACTTGTACACCAATGTTCATAACAGCATTATTCACCATCGCAAGAATGTAGAAACAGCCCAGATGTCCTGTCACAATCAAATGTTTTGAGAAATGATGGTATGTTCCCACAATGGAATACTATACGCCATGCAAGAGCAATGATTTTGTATATTATTACTTAACTTGGAAGGGACTGGAGAGCATTATGCTGAGTGATCTCACTCAGTCCCTTAAGGACAAATCCTGTATAAAACCATTATTGTGGAGTTAGTATGAGGATCCAAGAGAGGAAAAGGTGGAAGCAGAGTGGTGAGGATGTGCAGTGGGGGAGGATTAATCATCAGGTCACACAATTTGATGAGGGGGTTGAGGGAAATGGGAAGGATTTGGTGTGAAAAACAATGTACTTAAATTTTGTAAATAAACTAGCATAAAAATAATGTAAAAAAATAATAAAATAATTATTTTAAAAATACAAAACAAAGAGGCAATGAAGAAGGAGGAAGTTCAGGCAGCTCTGAAGCCTTGGCAAAAAATAAAGCTCCAGGAATTGATGGTATACCAATTGACATATTTCAGCAGAGAGATGTTGCCCTGGATGTGCTCACCAGACCGTGTCAAGAAATCAAGAGGACAACTACCTGGCCAACTGACTGGAAGAGATCCATGTTTATTCACATTAAAAACAAAACAAAGCAAAAGAAAACAAAGGTGACCCTAAAGAATGTGGAAATTATTGAACAGTATCACTAATATCACACACTAGCAAAATCCTGGGGAAGATTATCCAGAAACAACTGATACAGTACATTGACAGAGAACTATGAGAAATACAAGCGGGGTTTAGAAGAGGTCACAGCAATAGAGTGTCAATGGTGGATGGATCTTGACAGAAAACAAAAAGTACCAGAGGAATGTCTGTTTGTGTTTCATTGACTATGCAAAAGCAGTAATCTGTATGGGTCACAACAAATTGTGGCTAACTTTGAAGAAAAAGGGAATCTCAGAACCCTTGATTGTGCTTATGCAAACAAAACCAATACTTGGACCAGAGGGCAGTCCTCAGAATAGATCAGGGAAACATGTCATGGCTCAAAATCAGGAAAGGAGTGCATCCATGCATCCTGTCTCCATACTTTTTCTATATACAGAACAGATCATTCAGGAGACAGGGCTTTATGAGGAGGAATGTGGCATCAGGATTGGAGTAAGTTTCATTAGCAACTTACGTTATGCAGATAACACCACCTTGCTTGCTGAAACTGAGGAGGACTTGAAACACTTGCTGCAGAAAGCCGTGGACTGCAGTCTTCAATATGGATTGAAGCTCAGCATCAAGGAGACAAAGATTTTCATCACTGGGCCAATTGGAAGTGCCATTATAGATGGAGAAGAGATTGAGGTTATTAACAATTACAGCTTGCTCGGCTCCACAATCAACACTCTTAGCATTCTTAGCAGACAGGAAATCAAAAGATAAATTGCACTGGGAAAATCTGTTGTCACGGACCTCTCCAGGGTACTGAAAAGTAACAATGTCAGTCTAGAGACTAAAGTGTGCCTAATACAGACCATAGTCTTCACAATTATTTGCTATGCATTAGAAAGCTAAGAAATGAGTAAGGATGACAGAGAATTTATACCTTTGAGTTGTGATGCTGGAGAAGGATCTTAAACATATCATGGACTGCCAAGAAAACAAATGGGTCTGTCTTAGAGAGGGTAAAACCAAGTTTCTCCTTGGAGGCTAGGATTTTAAGCTCCGTCTCACATACTTTGGACATATAGCCAGAAGGGACTGGTCCTTGGAGAAAGACATCATGCTCAGAAAGGTAGAGGGACAGCGCAGGAAAGGAAGATACTGGATGAGATGGATTGATGCAGTAACTGGGGCAATAGGGACTGATGTGTTGGAATTGGTGAGACTAGCTCAGGACAGGGAAGGCTTCAGATCTGCTGTACATAATTTCACTATGGGTTGCAGGTGACTCTATGGCACATAACAACAGCAACATCTAGAGCCAGAGGAAGAAATTGATAATTTCTATCAAATTTGCAGTACAAAATTGACCAAACACGCAATCCACATGCATTAATAATTGCTGACCAGAATGGAAATGTAGGAAACAGTGAAAAAGAAACAGTAGTTGGAAAATACGGGATTGGTGATAGAAATGAAGCTGGAAATAGAATGACTGAATTTTGTATTTACAATGATTTATTAACTGTGAATACCTTTTTTCTTTAAAGACACAAAAGACAAATTTACATATGGATCTCATAGGCTGCAAAGGAATCAGATTGATAATACTGAATAGGAGTGGTGAAAAAGGATAGCTTTGTCTAATTTCCTTTGTTGTTGTTGTTAAGTGCCTTTGAGTCGTAGATAACCCATAGCGACCCTATGAACAAAAGTTTTGAACACAAAACTTTCATCTTTTCTCCAAGTTCATAGAGTTTCTGGAGTCAAGCTTATTTTGGAAGTAGATGCCACTCCTGCTTCCAAGTCTGTTTTATTCGGAAGATCCACAAAAAGCAGGTTCAATGGCCTAAAATCCTTTTTAAATACGAGGCCAAATCCAATCAGCTCACACCCTCATGTGAACAAAAGCCACACACTAGTGTCAACCCCAAACCAGAAATCACAGCTTACCAGAATCCGGCCATTCCATTCTTTCTAATTTTCTCCTTTGAGAATAATTTTCACTATTGGTTCTGTATATATACTCAAATTTTGTTGAGAAATTTCACTACTATTCCTGTTTTGTTGAGCATTTTCACCAGGAAAGAGTGTTGAATTTTGCTATGTGTCTTTCTTGCATCGAGTGATATGATTATGTGGTTCTTTTCCTTTGTTCTATTGATATAGTGGATTACAAGAACCATTTTTAAATTTTAAACTATTCTTCCACAGGAGTGGTATCCACCTCTGAATAGCTTGCCTCTGGAGACCTTATGAACCTGGAGAAAGAATTAAAGTTATACAAGTGTCCAGCTCTTTCACTCACAGGGTAATTATGAGTCACCTACGACTCGATGGCACTTAACAACAACAACATTCTTCCGTACCTGATATTAAATCTCACACGATCATGATGTATGATGTGGCCCTTGATGCACTTGCCAAGTTGTGTCTTGAAATCTGGAGGACAACCATCTGACCATTCCAAAGAAAGGTGACCCAACAGAGTTTGGATATTATTGAACAACATCATTAAGTTTACACTCAAACAAGATTCTGCTGAAAATTTTCCAAATATGGCTGGAATAGCACATCAACAGAGAACTGCCAGAAGTGTATGCTGGGTTTAGAAGAGGCTGTGGTACTAGGAATATGTTAGATGGATCTTGGCTGAAAGCAGGGAACACCAAAGGAATGTCTATCTGTGTTTCATTGACTATGCAAATGCGTTTGACTATGTGGATCACAACAAACTGTGGCTAAGTCTGAGAAAAATACGAATCCCAGAACATTTTATTGTGCTTACGCGAAATCTATACTTGGATTAGGAGGCATCAGAACCAAGCAAGGAAACACTGCATAGTTTAAAATCACGAAGGGTGTGTGCCAGGGATGTGTCCTTTTCAATCTATATGCAGAATAAATAATCCAGGAGGCTAGGCTCTATGAGGAGGAATGTGACATCAGGATTGGAGGAAGAATTATCAACAACCTATGATATACGGATTGAAGGTCAACATGAAGAAAACAAAGATTCTCACCACTGGGCCAATCGGTAGTATTATGATAGATGGTGAAGAGATTGAGATTGTTAACAGCTTGAGTTTCCTTGGTTCTACAACCAACACTCTTGGTACCAGCAGTCAGGAAATCAAAAGACGAATTGAATTGAAGTCTGCTGTCAGGGACCTTTCTAGAGTACTGAAGAGCAACAATGTCAGACTAGGTGCACCTGATCTAGGCCATAGTCTTTGCAATTACTTGCTATGCATCAGAGAGCTGAATAATGACTAGGGATGGTAGAGAATTGATGCCTTTGACCTGTGGTGCTAGAGTAGAGTGTTGAATATACCATGAATTACCAGGAGAACAAACAGGTTCATCCTGGAGAGGGTGAAACCAGGCTGCTCCTTGGAGGCAAGCACCTTCGTCTGACATACTTTATGCATGTTGCAAAGAGGGACCTGTCCTTAGAGAGGAACATGCTTGGAAGGGTGGAGGGACAGCGCAAGAGAGGGAGACCCTTAATGAGATGGATGTATTTAGTTACTGGGGTAATAAGGATAGGTGTGTCAGGAATAATAAGGTTGGCACAAGATAGAGCTGGTTTCATTGCTATTGTACACAGAGTCTCTATGAGTCACAAGCAACTCAACAGCACATAACAACATGTGGTGTAAGATTCCATTGGGTAGGATTTTATTGAAAACAATCAGCAGTGAACAACGTTGATGGAAACTCTGAAAATTAAATCTCTTTATGCCTTTTAAAAGAAAGACCTCTCTAAAGGAATAAAAACAGAACCTACAGAGTGAGAAAAAATATTTGGCAATTACATATCTAACAAAGGTCTAATCCCTAAAATCTATTGAAATATCAAGCTCAAGAAGAAAAAGACAAACAATTCAATTACAAAATGAGCAGAGGAGGTGACAAGACACTTTACCACTCAGATGGCCAACAAACATGAATAAATGCTCAAGATTATGTGGTATTACTACTACTCCCTCTCATTGTAGTAAAGTCTAACTGATCCTCCAACAAATTTTTGAAGATATAAATTACATGGAAGTAAACAAGTAGTGGAACTTCTCTCTCAGATGACAAATGAGTTAGAGAACTTGAACAAGTCCATAGAGTATTACAATGGAATCAATACAGAGCTAGCTCTTATTTTTTATAAATAATAAGTTTATACCTTTAAAACATGTTTGGCCTAAATGTAGTTGCAATCTAGCATACATTTAGTATAATATTAATATCAGTAATAATATAATACAGAGCAAAAAATCAAAAAATACTGAAAATTGTTAATATCTATTTATCACAGAATGTTTTAAATTTATGTGTCAAGTGAGTTTTGTTTTTAATGTCAGTCCCATGGGACATAAAACACAGAAACTCATTTCCCTTGAGTCAGAACCAACTCGTTGCTGACTGTCCAATGGGTTTTCAGAAGCCGTAAATCAGACAAGAGAAAATTACTCATCTTCTTCTGGCAGAGCAGTTGGTGGATTTGACTCACCTAACTTTGGGTTGGTAGTGCAACTCTTTATCCAGAATTACTCTAAAAAAGCCACTGACATCAAATTCATTCTGAGTTAAAAGTGATACTACAGGGTTTCTGGGATTAGAAATCTTTACTGAAGCAGGTTACCTTGGTTTTCTCCTGCAGAGAAGCTTGCAGGTTTAACTGTTAATTTTTCAGTTGGAAGCAGAATTCATAAAACACTCCTCTACCAAATCTCCTTAATAATATGCTATATATGATAATAAATAAGGTATTTGGCAAAAGTAAATAAATAAATTACATGGAAAGCAATTATACATCTTTCTCTTTGAGAAGCTAGCTGGTGGTGGATTCAAACCACCAGAGAGACTTCGCCTTTGGTTAGCAAGGCAATTCTTCACAGATTCCTGTTTTGTTGGGTGTCTTTGAGTTAAATATGATTCACAGTAACCTTCTGAGCAACAGATCTGAACCCTGTACTATTCTGTGCCATTCTCATCTTCTCTGATGCACTTAAGCCCATTGCAGCACTCACTGTGCAAATCTATCTAGTTGAAGTTTTCTTCTCTTTCACTGATTCTCCACCTTTTCAAGTATGATGTCCCTTTCCAAGGACTAACTTGTTCTAACAACCAATATGGCCAAAGTAAATTGGATGAGGCTTCACCATACTTGCCTCTAAGGAGCAATCTGGTTGCACTTTCTCTAAGACATATCTGTTTGTTCTTTTGGCAGTTCATGGAATGTTTAGTACTCTTCTCCAGCACCACAACTCAAAAGCATTGATTCTTCTCATATCATCCTTATTTACTGCCGAGCTCGCGCATCCTTATTTACTGTCCAGCTCACAGACATATAGCAGTTGATTTAGAAAAGCCATGGCTTGAATTAGGCACACCTGTATTTAAACGGACATCATTGCTCTTCAAGATTATAAAGAGGTCCTTGATGGTAGCTTTTCCAACACTACGAGTCTCCTGATCTTCTAAAGCTGGCACCAAGAGTGTTGATTGTGCATTCAAGTATGATGAAATCATTGACAATTTCAACCTTTTCTATTATATTGCCTATTGATCCAGTGGAGAAGATTTTTATTTTCTTTATGCTAAGTTGTAATCCATATTGAAGGTGAACTCACAATGTAAATCAAAACAACAATAAAATATCATGTCACCTCAGCAACTATAAGAAATTCAATAAGACAAGAAACAACAAGTTAAAGTTGGAAAAACACATACCATTTAATTTAGCAACCCCTTCTACCTCTTCCTAACTGTAGTCAAGTTAGAACAAACTCATAGCTAACCTTTTGCTAGGTTCCAAAGATATAAAGCACAGAAGAGGAGTTTGCCCTTCCACTCGAGAGGCTCAACCTTTAGGTTAGCAGCACAACTCCCTACAAACTAAGCCACCATAGTTTCTTAGGTATGTTGTTGTTGTTGCTGTTGTTATGTGCCGTTGAGTTGTTTGCGACTCATAGCGACCCTATGTACAACAGCCCTAAACCCTGCTCTAGCCTGCCTCTGACACATCCATCCCGATTACCCCAGTCACTGAATCAATCCATCTCATAGAGGGTCTTCCCCTCTTGTGCCATTCCTCCACCCTCCCAAGCATGATGTCCTTCTCAAAGGACCTGTCCCTCCTTGCAACATGCCCAAAGTATGTCAGAGGAAGCTCCAGAATCCTTGCCTTCAAGGAGTTGCTTGGGTTAATCCTCTTCAGGATGAATCTGTTTGTTTTCATGGCAGTCTATGGTACATTAAATACTCTTCTCCAGCACCACAGCTCAAAGGCATCAATTCTCCTTCTGTCCTCCCTAGTCATTGTACAACTCTCTGATGCATAACAAGTGATTGCAAAGACCATGGCCTGTATCAGGTGCACCTTAGTCTCCAGAGAGACACCATTGCTCTTGAGTACTTTAAAGAGGTCCCTAACAGCAGACTTTCCCATCGCAATACATTTTTTTATTTCCTGACTGCTGGTGCCAATAGTGTTGACTGCGGAGCCGAGCAAACTGGAGGATCTAGAACATGAACAAATACATGCATGCCCAAGTTCATTGCAACAATATTTACAATAGCTAATCACTCTTGGCACCATTAGGCAGGAAATCAAAAGACAAACTGAACTGGGAAAAAGCTGCTGTCAGGGACCTGTGCAGAGGACTGGGAAGCAATGATATCAGTCTAGAGACTAAGGTGTGCCTGGTCCAGGTTATGGTATTCTCAATTACTTGTTATGCATCTGAGAACTGGACGATGACTAAGGATGGCAGAGGAATCTATGCTGTTGAGTTGTAATGCTGGAGAAGAGTATTGAACATACTATGGACTACAAAAAGAACAAACAAGTTTATCCTGGAGAAGGTGAAACAAAGTTGCTCCTTGATAACAAGAATTTTGAAGTTCCATCTGATATATTTTGGGCATGTGGCCAGATGAAACAGCTCCTGGAGAAGGACATAAGGCTTGGAAAGGTGGAGAGACAGCATAGGAAAGGAAGACACAGGATGAGATGGATTGACACAGTAACTATAGTAATGTGAGTAGGTGTGTTAGAGACAGTGGGATTGGCTCAGTATAGGAAAGAGTAAAGAGCTATAGTGCATGGCATTGCTATGAGTCATAGTCAACTCGACAACACATAACAATAAGGGTAAGTTTACTCAGTCGTTATTGGATTGTTACCACAGATGAGAAGTAAAGGAGGAATAAAAATCAACTTAAAATTATTCATATTAAAATGAGTGAAAGGAAAGGTAGTATACAATGAGGATGATGAACAAAATATATCACTAAATAAAGACACAGAAAGGTATAGAAGGATTCATATGTGTCAGAATTATAGGGAGGAAATGAGAATAATGTGATCCTGAAATTAATATTACAGGACAAAATGTATATGAATAGTTGAATGAAAAAATAAATTTGTGTAAACTTTCACTCAAATCATGGTAAAAAAATTAAAAAATGAGATTGATTATTAGGAACTGAGATGGAATAATATTTGATACATAGTTAAGAAAAGTAAGTATAGAATAGTGTGTGCAGTCAGCTACCTTTCCTGTACGACTGTAGCTGAGCATAGATATATCTGTGCATGTACAGAAAATAATTAACTAGTAACAAGAGTCGACTCTGAGGAAGTGAAGGATTATTTATATGTTGTTGTTGTTATTATTATATTCCACTGAATCTGAACTGACTCATAGCTGACCTTCCAGAGGATATCAGAGGCTATAATCCACACAAATATAGGAATATTAGACGTATAAGAGTAATAGAACATACTAGAAAGGCTGACTTTTTCTACTGGTATTTTCCAATCAAGAAAATAGTATCTTGAAGAATTCAAGATACTAAAGAGTTGAATAGAAGATTTCAAAAGGCAGCACGGGATGACAAAGCACAATATTACAATGAAATGTGCAAGGAGTTCGAGTCAGAAAATCAAAAGGACAGAACTCGCTAAGCATATCTTAAGCTCAAGGAACTGAAGAACAAATTCAAACCTCGAGTTGCTATAATCAAGGATGCTTTGGTCAGAATATTAAATGATCCAGGAAGTATTAAAAGAAGATGGAAAAAATATACTGAGTCACTGTATCGAAAGGAATTGGAAGACACAGAAGAATTTCATGAAACAACATATGAGCAAGAGCCTATGATGTGA
>NW_006399922.1:5901060-5911398 GCF_000299155.1 Elephantulus edwardii | reverse complement strand
GGATTGATTCAGTGACTGGGATAATTGGGATGGGAGTGTCAGAGACAGTGCGATTGGCACAGGACAGAGCAGAGTTCAGGGCTGTTGTACATAGGATCTCTATGAGTCGCAAGCGACTCGACGGCACATAACAACAAACATTTTCCAATCATTTGGACAGAAATGGTATTTATATTTTTTTAAATGTTTTTAAAACAATGATTTGTAAATTCATTCAGAGCCTACAAACACTAATGTATAATTCCATTTATTTGGAACAGAAATGGGATTTTAGAAATTCAGGATCATTGAAGTTCAGATTAGCAAAATCCTACCTCTCCACTTTTGAAGATTTGTATGGGCATCGTAGCTTTAAGATGATGCTAATCTTGCTATGATTATGCCTATTACTTTAAATAGAATTCATTTTCACCCTATATCATATTATGGTTTATTATAATACTATATGATATTTTAATATATGATTTAATAAAATAATTAAAATTCAGTTAGTGATTATTACATTGTCAAGACATGTAATATTGCTAGGTTTAGATTTGATTGTAGTTTACATTTCAGATAAATTATTTATGAATTTTCCTTTGTGTGTATTCCAAACTCTATTGTTTAAACAAATTTGTTTTCAACTCTCCATTGATTTCTCTTAAAATGAATAATCCTTGTAAGGCTAAAGATTAAGCCACTCTGAGCAGTTAAGTATACCCAAGGTTCAGCTGTTATGCTACAGTTTACATTAATTGCAGACACTGAAGGAGGTTACAATCCAATTTGCGTGAAGATTTGCACCCTTCATTAGCATTCCTTTATCCAGTTAGGATGCTGAGGCATATATACCACTCCTGGGCTGTGTTATGGAATTATGAGATTAAGGCTGTGAATTTGACCCTTCTTCCATTATTGAAACACTCTAGCACTTGGCCTCTGTGAGCAGCTTTGCCAATTTTTGAAAAGAAAATGAACTTGGATGCCAGGTAGGAAGCATAGGCAACCAAGGTTGGTTAATACAGTTTGGCAAAGATATATTTGAAATTAGGGATTTAATTTTGAATCAGGATCCAAGAATTATCATTTTCAGGACCTTTGATTTAATGGTGTGGGGTTTTTTTAGAGAATAACACTTATAGCAATATGTAAAGTTTACACATTAGTTGACTACTACATTGTAAGGACCTGCACAATATCTCAAGGGCATAAAACAACAAACTTTCAGGTCACAGATCTGTTGACTGCCATGCTGCTTAGTTGATTTCAACTAGGTTTATTCTCATGTCTACACATTAACTCATCTATACTGGGATTGTTAAGACAACTCAACTTTGCTCCACATAACTTTCATCTCCTTTGTGGGCCTGGCCGATTTGGTAAGACATTTCCTTCTCATGTGGTTGTGCAGAAGCTAAAGAATGAGATTTCATAAGTGCTGTCTATGCATTTATTCACGTCTTATTTTCCAGAGCTGCACTACCTAACGAGACAAAATTTTTTATATATAAAAAGAGACAGGTATTTGGAGAGGGACATCATGCTGGGTAGAGTGGAGGGACAGCACAGGAGGGGAAGACCCTCTATGAGGTGGATTGATTCAGTGACTGGGGTAATTGGGATGGGTGTGTCAGAGGCAACGCGATTGGCACAGGATAGAGCAGGGTTTAGGGCTATAGTACATAGGGTCGCTATGAGTCGCAAACGACTCGACGGCACATAACAACAACAACAACACTTAGTAATGAAAAAAAGAAAATGAGATAATAAATAATTAGGCAACTCACTAAAAAGAAAATAAGATTACTAACAGAAGAGCTATGTTTTAAACATAGAGGGTCATGGAATATTATAGCTGGATGTTTTTTAGCCTTTTCAGGGTCTGAATTTTACTTCAACATGTATGTAGACACACATTTCACAAGTATTTATGGACTCTGTAAAAGCTACCTATGTATTTCCTATAAATCAGTGAGTCCAGGTTAAAATTGTACCCTAGGGCCCCTTTTCACTTTTGTAGACAGGCAAACTATGGAACATATAATTTCTCTATGCTTTTAAAGAACTCTTTCAGCTGTTTTGAAAGTTATACAGTCAGTTCACTTTGATATCAAATTAGTGAATACTAACCAAGCTAAAGCAGTTTACTCACTAATTAACTTTTCATGATCCAATGATCACTGGCAGAATCACCATATGATGGAAAATAACAATGAGACAGAGGAAGATGCCAAAGCCTCTTCTAAAAAACACCAATTAATCCAAAGGTTGGATTTACATAACTCATTGCTATACAATAGAACAAAACGTTGGTCCTGGGCTGCCTTAACCATTGTTGCTATGTTTAAGTTTATTGCACCCATTGTATCAATCCATCTCATTAAAAGTATTTCCTTTGTACAGACTATCTACTTTACTAACAATGATACTTTTCCTCAGTGACTGATGTCTCTAGTAACATGTCCAAATCAAGTAAGATTAAGTATCATCATCCTTGCTTCTAAGAAACATTCTGGCTGTACTACTTTCTACACATATTTGTTCATTCTCTATGTAGTTCATGGTATATTCAACATTCTTTACCAATACCACAAGTCAAAAATACCATCTCTTATTTGGTTTTTCTTTTACCAAGTGTGGAATGCTTTTCTCCCCTGCATATTGAAACTGTTTTCTCTCTTAATTCCTTTAGAAGTCTTCTCTGAACAGTTCTTTATTTATTTACATTTTAGTGGAAGTTTACAGTGACTTTTGGATTTGCATTCATTCATTTTCTCCCTGCAAAACCTCCCCCCTCCACCCAGTTCACTCTTCTCTTTGAAATGTAAAAGAAAAATACTTTCATTGTAACACAATCCCTCCTTGTAAGTACACTACACTATGCAGCCTTCCTTTTGAAAAGTATAAGAGGAGTCTCACAGCTTCCAATCTCTCCTGCAGAGCCCGCACTGCACCACACCACTGCCGCAGCTCCATAAGGCTCCCAAAGCTGGAACCTATGGATTCCCTTATCCAGTATGGATGGTAGGCACTGGGCCTCCCCAAGACTGGTGCAGCGGAGCCGCCACACTGCCAAAAAGTGGACTTGTTCTGGGGAGAATTCTTGGGGCCAAGATGGCGGCGGGGGAAGTCAGAGATGACAAGCGCCCACCGGCTGCCCACGCAGGAGATGTGATGCACGCCCTGCTGCCTGCAGGTCTGGGTTTCCTTGGGCAGGCCAGAGAAGATGATCACTGATACAATAGATTGTTGAACCTTTGCTCCCTTTCCTATAGGTAACCTTAGCACTGAGTTTTACTCCAGACCTGACCCTGAACCCAGTGCCAGTGACAAAAAGGAAATACAAGTGCCAGCTAAGGAAGCAAAGGAGGATGGAGCCTCTGGGTTCAACCAGCCATCCCCACTGGACCCACCTGGGAAAAAACTTTGCAGTCCAGAGGGGAGCAAATGACAGGAATATATCTTCTAACAGAACAAGAAGGCAAGCAGCTTTAACCCAAGACAACCAGTAAGGTGATAAAGTGTCCTCCCTTTCCCCCTTCACATCAACGCCCCTGTTCAGCATGAAGAAGCCAAAGAGTCTGCATCCAGTTTCCAAATCAATAAGATAGTTGGTTTAATTGCCATTGGAAAATGCTTACCATTCCCCTGTAGCATCTGGTCCCCACTGGATCCTTTTCATTTCCTTTCACCTGCTCCCCCCACGAACCAAATTGAGCAGTTCTGCAACTGCATCCATGCCCATCCTCACCATTCTGCCCCCAACCCTTACCTCTTTGTACCCCCATTATGTTTTCCCCAATAAAATAAAAAAATTAAAAAAAGAAAAAAGTATAAAAAATTCTTGATTGTTATACAATCTCTTCCCCCAAGTCCATCCACTCCACTATGAAGGCTTCATTATGGATTACTGTCATGACAATAATACTTAATCTCATATCCCTTTTAGACAGTTCTCTCCTTCATCTGTTTCAATGCAGTATATATAGTTTATCTCATATTTCTCAGTCTCCCCACAACCCCAATGTCAGTCCCATTTTACAACTGTGGCACTATGCAGTACTTGTCCTTTTGTGACTAAGATATTTCACTCAGCATAATGTCCTCCATGGTCACCCATTTTGCTTAATATTTCACTAGTTCATTGTCTTTCAATGCAGCATAGTGTGAATATACCACAGCATGAGTTCATTGTCTTTAAATGCAGCACTGTGTGAATATACCACAGCTTCTCTATCCATTTGTTTGTTGATGGGCAGTTAGGTTGTTTCCATCTTTTTGCTATTGTGAACAAAGCTGCAATAAACATGGGTGTGCATAAATCGACTTGGGTGGTGGCTATGGTTTCTTTAGGGTATATTCCCAGTAGTGAAATTGCTGGGTCAAATGGTATCTCTATTTGCAACTTTTTGAGGAAGCACCATGCTGCATTCCCGAGTGGCTGCACCATTTTACACTTCCACCAACAGTGAATAAGAGTTCCAGTTTCTCCACAACCTCACCAGAATTTGTTGCTTGCTGTTCTGTTAAATTTTGCAATTTTTACTGGGGTGAGATGATATCTCATAGTTGTTTTGATTTGCATCTCTCTTAGAATTAGGGATTTTGAACATTTCTTCATGTGTTTGTTTGCCATCTGACTGTCTTCTTTGGTGAAGTGTCTGTTCATATCCTGTGCCCATTATTCAATTGAGTTGTTTACCTTTATCTTGTTGTGGTGATTGAGAATTTTGTAAATTCTACATGTAAGTCCCTTATCTGATATGTCATTACCAAGTACGTTTTCCCAGTCTGTGGCTTCGCTTTTTACCTTGTTGGAGAAGGTTTTGAATGTGCATAGGGATTTGATTCTTAGAAGGTCCTATTCATCCATTTTATCCTCACCTGGTTGTAGATTTTTCAGGATGCTTGGAAGACTTTTTATGTTGTACATTAGGACCACTAAAGTTCTTCCAAGCTTTTCTTGAATGAAGTTTATAGTCCTTGGTTTTACTCCTAAGTCCATGATCCACCTTGAGTTGGTTTTTGTATATGGGGTGAGGTGTGGATCTTGTTTTAGTCTTCTGCATACAGCTTTCCAATTTTGCCAGCACCATTTGTTAAAAAGGCTGTCATTTCCCCACTTAACTGATTTCATCTCCTTGTCAAAAATCAGTTGACCATAGGTAGTTGGGCTGATTCCTGGATTGTCTGTTATATTCCATTGATCTATGTGTCTGTCATTGGACCAGTACCACTCTGTCTTGACCACCATGGTAGTGTAGCAGGATTTGAAATCAGGGAGTGAGAAGCCTCCTACCTTGTTTCTCTATTTGAGAGTGCTTTGCTTATTCAGGGATTCTTTCCATTCCAAATGAAACTGGAGATCACCTTTTCTGTCTTGTTGAAGAATGGGTTTGGTATTTGTTTTGAGATTGCATTGAACGTGTAAATTGCCTTTGGTACTATTGTTAATTTCACAATATTGAGTCTTCCTATCCATGAGCAAAGGATATTCTTCCACTTCCTCAGGTATCTTTTTGTTTCTTGTGGTAATGTTTTTTAATTTTCTTTGAATAGAGCCTCTGTGCTTCTGGTTAGATTTACTCCGAAGTACTTAACCTTGTGATTAGCTATTGTAAAGGGTATTGTTTTTCTTAGTTCAGGCTCTGTATTCTTTTTGTCACTGAAGAGAAATCCAATTGATTTTTGTATGTTGATCTTGTATCCTGCCAGTCTGCTGAATTGGTCAACTCTGTCCAGTAGTTTTCTTGCTGAGCCTTTAGGGTTTTCTAAGTATACTATCATATCATCTGCATAGAGAAATAATTTTACCTTCTCTTTGCCAATTTGGATACCTCTTTTTCCATTCTTTTGTTTTATTGCTGTTGCTAAGACTTCCAAAAAAATATTCAATAAGAGAGGTGATAATGGGCATCCTTTCCTAGTTCCTGTTCTTACAGGGAATTCCTTTAATCTCTTTCCATTGATAACAATGTTTGCTCTTGGGTTTACATATATGCTTTTAATATGTTGAAGAAAGTCCCTTCTATTCCAATTTTGTTGAGTGTTTTAATCAGGAAAGGATGTTGTCTTTTGTCAAAAGCCTTTTCTGCGTCAATTGATAGGATCATTTTGTTCTTGTTCTTTGGTTTGTTAATGTGATGAATAACATTGATTGTTTTTCCTATGTTGGACCATCCTTGCATGCCTGTTATGAATCCCACTTGGTCATGGTGAATTATTTCTTTGATGTATCATTGGATTCTATTGGTAATTATTTTACTCAGGATTTTTGCATCTATGAACAGCTCTTTTTAAATGCCTCCCCACAATCACTCTTGCTTTATTTTTAATTCTAATCTTTTCCTAAATTTGTTGTTTCTCTCTATTTCTGATTAATAAGACCACCTGAGGATAGAAACATTGTTTATTTTGTTTTACAATATATCCCCAGCATCTAGCACTGGGCCTGAAATATAGAAGACATCTGATTAGGTATTAAATGAATAAATTGACATGTTTCACTAGAGCATATACAACCAAAGAGAAATCAAGAGACAAAATATACCAGAATGAATTGCACAGCAAAATTGTAACAGAATTATGTACAGCTCAGTCTTGTAAAAAAATCAGTTCTTAAAAAAAAATTTAAGTGTGTGTGTGTGTGTGTGTGAATACCATCAAATTTGATCTGAGTTGTACAGGAACAGGGAGTACCAGAGAAATGTCTCTCTGTGTTTCACAGATTATGTGTTTGACTGCGTGGATCATAACAAACTGTGGCTGACTCTGAGAAGAATGGGAATCCCAGAACACTTGATGGTGCTAATGCAAAACATATACTTTGGATCAAGAGGCAGTCGTCAGAACAGAGCAAGGAAACACTGCATGGATCAAAATTGGGAAGGGTGTACGCTAGGGATGTGTCCTGTCTCCATACCTTTTCAAACTGTATACAGAGCAGGTCATCTGAAGGCTGGGCTCTATGAGGAGAAATGGAGCATCAGGATTGGTGGAAGATTTATCAACAATCTGTTTTACGCAGATGACACAACCCTGCTGGCTGAAACTGAGGAGGACCTGAAGCGCTTGCTGCAGAGGATCAGGGACTGCAGCCATCAATATGGATTGAGGCTCAATGTCAAGAAGACAAAGGTTCTCACCACTGGGCCAATTGGCAGCATCAGGATGGATGGTGAAGAGAGGCAGGTTATTCACAGCTTTAGTTTGCTTGGCTCCACAGTCAACATTCTTGGCACCAGCAGCCAGGAAATTAAAAGACGTACTGTGATGGGAAAGTTTGCTGTTAGGGACCTCTCCAAAATACTGAAGAGCAATAGTGTCTCTCTGGAGACGAAGGTGCATCTGATACAGGCCAGGGTCTTTGCAATCACTTATTATGCATCAAAAAGTTGGACAATGATTAGGGAGGATAGGAGAATTGATGCTTTTGAGCTGTGGTGCTGGAGAAGAGTATTGAATGTACCATGCATTGCCAAAAAAACAGACAGATTCATCCTGGAAAGGGTTAAACAGGGCCGCTCCTTGGAAGCAAGGATTCTGGGGCTTCGTCTGACATACTTTGGTCATGTTGTAAGGAGAGACTGGTCCTTGGAGAGGGAGGTCATGCTTAGGAGGGTGGAGGGACAGCGCAGGAGGGGAAGGCCCTCTATGAGGTGGATTGATTCAGTGACTGGGGTAATTGGGATGGGTGTATCAGAGACGGTGACATTGGCCCAGGACAGAGCAGAGTGAAGGGCTGTTGTACATAGGGTCTCTATGAATCGCAAGTGACTTGACGGCACATAAAACAACAACAGTACAGGAGGAGATGGTCCCTCGTTTTCCAGCAGAGCATCTGGTGAATTCAAACCACGCACCTCTGGGTGCAGTACAGCTCCTTGCCACTGGGCTACCAGAGCTTGCCAAAAAATCAGAGTTCTTCTTATCTTCTCGTCTTCTTTATTCTTACCATAAATGACTTTAAGAAGAATACTGGAGAGACAGTACTGAGATATTCCTGGGATCATAGTCCTTCCATCTGGGGGTCTTTGCCTCTGTGGCTGCAGGGCCATCCCGGGGACCAAAAAGGACAAAATATCTTAGTATGAATAATTTCAGGCAGAGGAAAGAATTTTCTTGGCTCCCTGTGACACAGGGAAAACGCACTAGCCTCTACATACAGGTGGCCGAGGTGGGGGTCCTGATCTCCCACCACACCAGAGACAAAGGGGGACACCAAGCCTCAGGGCAAAAAATTCAGGAGAGGTGGGGCTCTGTGCCAACAGTGAGCACTCTCCATTGCTTTTGGGGAGAAAGAACTGAGGCATCCCAGGGATTGTAAGTCCTTCCACCTAAGGGTCATTGCCTGGGCAACTGTGGGTCCATCCCAGGGGCCAAGGAGGACTATACAGAACTTCAGGCAGAAAGAATGGATTTTTGTAGCTCTCTGCAAGAGAGAGGGAGGGCTAACTTGAGATCCCCTGCACACAAGCTGCTTGAGCTGGCAGCCCTGATCTCTAATATCATGCCACTCCAGAGACAAAGGAAGACATTAAGCTTCAGAAGAAAAGGTACATGAGAAACTGCTTGAGTAGAGCACCTGGTCTCACACTACTCATCTACTTCATATATGAAGGAGACCTAGAGAGTTGGTTTCAGGGACTACCTCAAGGCAAGATTCCTACAGGACAGCAGAGCAGAACAGAAAGAATTTCAAGGACTTTAGGAAAAGCAATTTTTCCCTGAAAGGCATTAAATTGGAGTGAATATCTCACCACATTTTTAACTTGGCAACTAATTATTAATATTATAAAGGTAAGAACCAAAAACAACTTTCACAGACACAATAGAAACGACCTAGCACTAATCAAGAAAAACTTTACATAATGTCAAGAAAACAACAGGCAGATTCAAACATTGTGAAAAAACAAATTAAGCCTTCTTCAAAAAAAGCAGAAAATATCGGAGACCTCATGAATACCCCAGAGTCAAGGAGGCAGATGATATAGGTTGGTATGGAGACCTTCATACACCTATGAATTAAAGTACAAATGATAGAAGAAAAAAATGGAAGCCACAGAAAAACGAATAACCTGGAGGTAGAGAACCCGAAAAAGTATACTGATGAAGACTTATTTGAACAGCTATGGAAGAAAGAGTAAATGATGGAAGAAACAATGGAAACCAGCAAGGAAAAAAAATGCTCCCGAGATACGGAGCCAGAAGAAACATATTGAGGAGGATGAACTTGCCCAAATACGGAAGAAAATGGGGGGGGGGGAGAGAAAGATTGAAACTATAAAGAGATACAAGAACTTAAAAAAATTCACAAGATAGAGAAGGTTTTTCCAATACAGTACTAGAAATAACAGAAAAGCATGAAAATGCAATCTAAAACTTTAATCCTGCAATGGCAGAATGTCCAACTCATTGGCAGGACAAAAAAGTAGAACAGAGAATGTTAGTGAACTGGAAGACATAACCTCAATGGAACCATACTAGAAGAAAAATCAGGGTTGAAACATATTATTTCAAACATTTTAAGAAAATATTAGAATCCTATGGAATGACATCAAAAGGCATAACATACATGTGATTGGAATGTCAAAATATGAGAAGGATAGGGAAAATCACTGAGAAAATTGTAGAAGAGGTTCTAGAAGAAAACATCCCAGGTATTATAAAGAATGAGGAAATCTACATTCAGGAAGCTCAGCAAACTCCAAATAGACTAGACCCAAAAAGGAAAATATCAAGACATATCATAGTAAAATTCTCCAAAGTAAAAGATAAAGATAGAATATTTAAAGCAACATAAGAACAACAGAATCACCTACAAAGGAAAAGCAATCAGATTAAGTTCTGATTTTTAAGCAGTAAACATGTGAGCAAGAAGGCAATGGGATAGCATATACAGAAAGTTGAAACAAAACAATTGCCAACTGAGGATCCTGTACTCAGAAAACCTCTCCATCAAATATGAAGGAGAAATCACATCCTTTGAAGAAAAGAAAGAACTTAAGGGATTTGTGACAACAAGACCAACCTAAAAGAACTGTTAATGGAAGTCCTATACACAGAGACACCAAAGGAAAGTGGATGAGCCACAGTAACAAGAAATAAACAAAAAAGAAACACAACACAATGGAAATAATAAAAACTGACCTGTCAACAATCACACTTAATGTGAATGGATTAAATGCACCAAGCAAAAGAAAAAGACCAGCAGAATAGATGAAAAAGCAAAGCCCATCAATATGTTATTGATAAGAGATACATCTAACAAATATAGAGAAACATAGGCTAACAAAATCAAAGGCTAGGAATGAAAAATAGACCAAGCAAACGGCATCCACAAAAAAAAAAAAAAAA
>NW_006399922.1:5891748-5893009 GCF_000299155.1 Elephantulus edwardii | reverse complement strand
AGACAGCACCACAATAGTGGTAGAAAACTTTAACACACCACTCTTGCCAAAAGATAGGTCAACTCAAAAGAATCTTAATAAAAATATAGAAGAATTATACTACACAGTCAGCCAATTTAACTGTATTCAGATGTATTCTGAGCACTGCACCCAACTATAACTCAATTCACGTTCTTCTCATGTGCATATGGTACATTCTCTAGAAATGATCACATATTAGGGTACAAAGCAAGCCTCAACAAATTTAAAAATTAAAATAATATGAAGAATCTTCTCAGACCACAGTGCTATAAAACTAGAATTTATATAAAGCTTATCAAGCCATCAACATGAAAGCTAAATAACACCCTGCTAAAACGATGAGAAATGATGAAGAAACAAAGAAACAAAAAAATTCCTTGAAACAAATGATAATGAAAATAAAATGTACCAAAACCTCTGGGATGCAGCTAGGGTGATCCTGAGGGGCCATTTTATAGCAATAGGAAAACACATTAAAAAATTAAGAAAGAACCTACAACCAGGAGAAGATAAAATAGATGAATGGGATCTTCTAAGAATCAAATCCCTATGCAATTCCCAAAACTTCTCCAGCAGGGTAAAAAGGGAAGCCATCGACTGGGAAAAAGTATGTGGAAATGACATATCAGATAAGGGACTTATATCCAGAATTTATAAAATACTTGAGCACCACAACTAGATAAAGGTAAATAATGCAATATAAAAATGGGCACAAGATATGAACAGACACTTCACCAATGAAGACATTCAGATGGCTAAAAAGCACATGAAGAAATGTTCAAAATCCCTAGCTCTAAGAGAGATGCAAATCAAAACAGTCTCAGTCAGAATAGCAAAATTTAACAGGACAGAAAGCAACAAATGCTGGTGAGGTTGTGGAGAAACTGGCACACTTATTCACTGTTGGTGGAGTGCAAAATGGTCCAACCACTGTGGAAGGCAGTATGGCGCTTTCTCAAAAAGTTGCAAATAGAGATATCATTTGACCCAGCAATTGCACTACTGGGAATATACCCCAAAGAGACCATAACTGACATTCAAGCAGATATACGCACACCCATGTTTATTGTGGCTGTGTTCACAATAGCAAGAAGTTGGAAACAACCTAAGTGCCCATCAACAAATGAATGGATAGAGAAGTTGTGGTATATTCACACAATGGAATACTATGCTGCATTGAAAAACAAGGAACTCATTCAATATTATTCAAAATGGGTGACTCTGGAGGACATTATGCTGA
>NW_006399922.1:5889573-5891440 GCF_000299155.1 Elephantulus edwardii | reverse complement strand
AAAACAAAAAAATGAAGAAAGAAGCAAAATAAATTATCTGACTCGACACCTTCATTGAATAGAAAAAGAATAACAATCTAAACCACCAGCCAATTAGAAGAAAGGAAATTATAAGGATAAGAGCTGAAGTCAATGTGTTACAAAACAAAACAACAAGTGAAACCATCAATAAGACCAGGAGCTGGTCTTTTGAATGGGTTAACAAAATTGACAAACCATTGGAGACCTTAACAAAAGAAAAAAAAGGAGAAGACATAAACAAAATAATTCATCATGTCCAAGTGAGATCCATAAGAGATATTCACAGATGATTCAACACAAGAAAAATAATTAATATAATTCACCACATTAACACAACAAATAACAAGATCCTTATGATCCTAACAATTAATGCAGAAAAGTGTCATGACAAAATCCAACACCCCTTCCTGATTAAGACACTCAACAAAATTGGAATAGAAGGTAATATCCTCAACAAAGTAAAAAGTATATATGCAAAACTAAGAGCCAGTATAATTCTCAATGGAGAAAGACTAAAAGCATTTTCTGTGCAAACAGGGACCAGACAAGGATGTCCACTGTCACCACTGCTATTCACTGTTGTAGTAGAAGTGCTTACTAAGGCAATATGACTAGAAGGAAATAAAAAGCATCCAGATTGGCAAAGAGATAGTTAAACTGTTGCTCTATACAGATAATATTATAGTGTACACAGAAAATCCCAAAGACTCAACAACAAAAATACTGTTAGAGCTAGTAGACCAATTTACTAGAGACAGGACATAGAATCAATATCCAAAAATCAGTGAAATTCCTCTGCTGGGAGAACTCAGAGAAGGAATCCAAGAAAGTAACACCATTTACAGTAGCCAAGCACAAATTGAACTTAACTAGAGATGTGAAAGACTTATACAAAGAAAATTACAGAACATTTATGCAAGACACAATAAAAAAACCTAAAGAAATGGAAAAATGTTTCCTGTTCATGACTAGGAAGACTTGATATTGTGAAAATGACAATCCTACCAAAAGCAACCTACATGTTCAATGCAATCCCAATCCAGATACCAAATTCACTTTTCAAGGATATTGAAAGAGAAATTGTCAAGTTTATTTGGAGAGGAAAGAGACCCTGAATAAGCAAAGTATTTCTGAAAAACAAAAAGAGGGAGGCATAGCACTCCCTGACCTCAAAACCTACTACACAGCAGTAGTAACCAAAACAGCATGGTCCTGGTAGTGCCAGGCACGTAAACCAATGGAACAGAATTGAGAACCTAGACATGGACAACTGATATTCAACAAGGAAATGAAACCTGTCAAATGGGGAAATGATTACCTCATCAACAAATGGTGCTTTTCAAAACTGGACTGCTACCTGCACAAAGCTGAAGCAAGACCCATACATTTTACACCACACATTAAAATCAACTCAAATACAAGCAGAAATATACAATCTGAAGAGGGAAAAATTAGGACCTTCTTAAAGATTAAGTATCTGCGCTCATTAAAAAAACTTTTTCCAACAGAGTTAAAACCTACTCACTGGGAATATTTGGCAATATCATCTCAGACAAGGGTCTAAAAGAAATTTTACAGAATCCTACAAGGTCACCAGAAGATAAAGACTGATAAAACAATTACATAATGGGCAAAAGGCATGGAAAGACTTTTTACAGAGAAGGACATTTGGATAACCAACACACCATCCCCTTTTCCTTATGAATCAGGGTGAAGTCTCTCTCAGGGAGGAGTGATAGGGAATGGCAAGGGGCACACTGACAAAGGAGATTAATCAGAACTGGCTTTGACAAGCACTGTGGCAATTGGACAATTAAAACAGATATGGGGGGGGAAAGAAGAACGA